>NC_048308.1:71428083-71566951 GCF_013100865.1 Trachemys scripta elegans
GGGGGGGGTGGGAGGAGGAAGCTGCTCCGGAGTCCAGCCCGGGACTTTCCTGCAGCCCTCCCAGCCGCTCGCTCTGCCGGGGGAGGGGGAAATCCCGGACATTGTGAGTGCTTTACAAATTCCCCCCGGACGCTATTTTTAGCACACAAAAGGAGGACATGTCCGGGTAAATCCGGACGAATGGTAACCCTATGCTCTCCCCCTTGCCTCCAAAGCAGCTGCAGCTCTGGGGCTGGCAGGCTGCAGCCGTGCCGCTCGGCCCCGCCCCCCAGAGCAGGCTGTGGCCGTGCCACCTGGCCCAGCCTGCTGGAACATGCTGCGTCCACACCGCCCGGTCTGGCCCACCGGAGCAGGCTGCGGCCGCGCTGCCCAGCCTGCCAGAGCTGCTCCAGCTAGGTCAGAGACATCCTTCCCTGGCCATCCCCAGATAAGGTGGGAAGGGATGGGATGGGGAGAGTGTGGGGGTCCCAGGCTAGGGGTGGGGTCATGTGGGGGGGTGGTCACAGGTGTTACTCCCCTGACTCCCAGCCTTCCCCTTCTTCTCTGCCTCCCTCCTCCCCCCCAAAAAAATTCCCCACCAGTTGCTGTCCTGGCCCATCAGGGTAAGCAGCTGGTACACTGGGACATTTTGTTTAGGTAGGTTTACCTCCGTGCCTGTGGACGCTCGAGGTAAACAAACCATCTCGACCCGCCAGCCGCTTATCCTGATGGCCAGAGTTTGCTGACCCCTGAATTATAGGGTCGGCTTATGAACGCATTATAAACATTTTCCATTTTTACTTATCCATCTTTGGGAGGGTCGGCTTATAAACTAACCGGCTTATGATCGAGTATATATGGTACCTATTTCACAGGGGTTGTAGGGTTAGTTCATGAATATTTGCTCACCTCTTTGAAAATGTCAAGCAGCATTGAAATGTGAAGTATTATTTTTAACCCTTAGCACAATTCACATCGGATGAATAATACACATCCTCAGCTACTTCTCCCTCTCTGCTCCCTTTACAACAAGGCTCCAGTTGCTTATTTACCCCTCCCTGACCCTATTCAGGTTATTAAAATTCCCCATGTTGATCCTCTGCAGATACTTTGGTTCACCACAGTCTTGTATGGGCACAGAAGTGTGATTTGCACACCTGCCTCTCTGTCCCAAAAATCTAAAACGTGAATTTGCATTTATATATCCGCAAAGCAGTGTTAGAAGAGGACCTTTGAATGCAAGACAGTATTTACAGTGAGCTTTCAGATTTTGTAGGGGAAGAAGAAAAATTAAAGATATGAACAAAAATTTAAAGAATCATTTGCATCTTTAATCAGTAATTGGTTCTCATTGCCTCTAGGTTTTCTAAAAATGACATTAATGTGCCATGAGTGAAAAATAAGTGATTAATATTTCATGGGGAGTTGATCCTGAACTTAAGAATTTTTCAGTAGGAAATTCTTCAGGTTTCAGATGTGACCTATCAGTTACTTTGTTCATTTCCTCCAACTTTCTATATATATAATTGTAACCTCTTTATTTTGCCTGGATCTACAACCCTGCTGGAGAAAATGGCAGTCAGAGGAAGCGGGCTCTGATTTCTTTCTTGCCAGGAAAGTACTCTTTGGATACATATGATTAACATATGTTCCATCAGTATTCTGCTTTTCACTGGAGATGATTCAGAATGCCGTGTTTGTAAGACTGTTTGGATTTATCAGTGTCTTTGAGAGGCCCATTTCTGTGTCTGCTATATAGCAATGAAAATTAGTCCTCCATTTGTAACTTCAGTTTTGTCAACCAGGATTTACAGCTTTAGGATGGAGTGGGAGACCATGATCAAACTTTAAACTTTCCTAGGTTCTGACTGTCAGTTCCACCATTCAGGTAAGGAATTGCCTTAATCATTTCTGAAGAATGAATACAGCAAGAAAGTACAGAAGTTGTATTCAACATGGGATTTTATGCTAGTAATACTGACCAAAACTCCTTAGCAAAAATTTTTACCAACACATGACAGGAAATTATCTGCTACTTTTGATAGTCCACAGAGTTAGCCTCAAGTTGGAAACAATTATTTTATTCACAGTATATTTTTCCACAAAAACATTTGGCTTGATCCAGAATAGATTTTTGTGATGGCACTTCATATTTCAGGAATCCCTGAAGTGCTTTTGGCATAATTAATTGGATCTGTGTAGTCCAGTGACCCAATAAGCAAATGCAACTGTTACATGCTCAGCAACAGCATACAGCTCTGGGCGTAGGAAACTGTTTTAATGAGAGAGGACATGTTGAACAGGACAACAGGGTGTATCATCTACATAGCTTTTCAGGGCAAGGCATTTGAATCCAAGATCAGATCAGTGTGTCAGCCACCCCATCTGACACACTGAACTTGCCTCTCATTACTCCTTTCCCCTCTTCACAGTACTGAGAAATAGAGAAACAAAGCAAGGAAGAGAAGAAAAACCCCAGACCAGCAAGAGGGTAGATAGAAGGTTGAGAAGGGAGGAACAATATCCCCTTGTAATAGTTGGGGTGGGGGGATGGAGGAGTGAACCCCTCTTCACTCCCAGTACCTAGGCAATTAAACAGATGTTATTCTTCCGGTTGCAATATGACATGACATCTTGATGCAGTCTTTCATAGATTCCAAGGCTAGAAGGGACTACTGTGATCATCTGGTCTGAACTCCTTTATAAAACAGACCATAGAACTTCCCCAGAATGATTTCTAGAGCAGATTTGTTAGAATATCCAAAATTCATTTTAAGCATCATCAGGGGTGGGGAATCTACCATGACCCTTTGTAAATAGTTCAAATGGCTAATTGCTCTCACTGACAAAAATTTTCACCTTCTTTTCAGTCTGAATTTGTCCATCTTCAGCTTCCAGCCATTGGATCCTGTTATACCTTTCTCTGCTAGACTGAAGAGGCTATTATTAAATATTTGTTCCCCACATAGAACTTAATAGACTAATCAGCCTTCTCTTTATTAAACTAAGTAGATTGAGCTCGGAGTCTCACTATATAAGGCATGTTTTCTAATCCTGTACTAATTCTTGGGCTCTTCTCTGAACCCTCTCCACTTTGCATACGTCCAGATTACCCACCGTGGTAGCGATCGATTTATCGGGGATCGATATATCGCGTCTCGCGATATATCGATCCCCAAATGCGCTCCCTGTCGACTCCGGAACTCCACTGGCGCGAGCGGTGGTAGCGGAGTTGATGGGGGAGCCGCGGCCGTCGATCCCGCGCCATGAGGATGGGAGGCAAGTCGGAATAAGATACGTTAACTTCAGCTACGATATTGCCGTAGCTGAAGTTGCGTATCTTACATCGACCCCCCCCCCCCCCCCGGGCCCCCAGTGAAGACCAGGCCTTTATCAACATTCTTCTTGAATTGTGGACACCAGAACTGGACGCAGTATTCCAGTGGTAGTTGCACAAATACAAAATAGAGCAGTAAAATAACTGCTCAACTATTCAAGATTCCCTTGCTGATGAATTCCAAGATTGCACTAGCTCTTTTGGCTACAGCATCACACTGGGAGCTTATGTTCAGCAGATTATCCACTGTGACCCTCCAAGCTTTTTCAAAGTCACTACTTCCCAGGATAGTCTCCCATCCTATAAGTGTGGCCTACATTTTTTGTTCCTGGATGTGTACATTTACAGTTAGCCATATTCAAATGCATATTGTTCACTTACATCTGATATACAAAGTGATTCAGAGTGATCACAATGAATGATCTATCTGCTTCATTATTTACCATTCCCCCAATATTTGTGTCAGATGCAAACTTTCAGTGATTTTTGTTTTCTTCCAGGTCAGTGATAAAAATGTTATATAGCGTAGGGCCAAGAGTCGATCCCTTTGGGACCCCACTGGAAACAAAGCTACTTGATGATTCCCTGTTCACAATTACATTTTGAGATCTATTGTATAGTTAGATTTTAATCTATTAATATGTGCCATGTTAATTTGATATCTTTTGTAATTTTTTAATCAAAATGTTGTGGAGGTACCAAGTCAAACACCTTATAGAAGTCTAAGTATATTACATCAACACTATTACCTTTATCAAGCAAACGTGTAATATCATCAGAAAAAATATTAAGTTAGACAGATTTTATCATCTGTAAACATATGTTGATTTGCATTAATTATATTATCCTCCTTTAATAATCAAATCCTGTATTGGCTGTTCTATTATCTTGCCTGGGAGCGATGTCAGGCTGACAGGCCTGTAATTATCTGGGTCATCCTGTTTACCCTTTTTTTAAAATTGGCACATGAGCTTTCTTCCCATCTTCTGGAAGAAGTGTTCCAACATTTACTGAGAATCAGCATTAATGGTCCGGCGATCTCCTCAGTAGCTCTTTCAAAACTTGGATGCAAGTTATCTGGACCTGCTGATTTTTAAAATATCTAACTTTAGTAGCTTCTGTTTAACATCATCCAGAGATACTAGTGGAATGGAAAGAGTGTTATCAGCATGAGACTATATCATATGATTTTCCCCCATATCCAGAGCAGAAACATTTATTGAACACTTCTGCCTTTTCTGCAGTCATACTGATATTTCTACCATTTCCATCTTCTAAAGAACTAATATCATTGTCCAGATTCTTTTTGTTCCTTATATATTTAAAAAATATTTCTTATTGTCCTTAACTTGGTTGGCTGTAGATTTATCCTTGTGTCGTTGGTTTCTTTTATTAGTTTTCTGTAATTCTTAAATTCTGATTTATATTCATTACTATCAACTTCCCCTTTCTTCCATTTGTTAATATATATAATTATTTTCTAGCTGCCTTCCTTCCCTTCTAAACCATGTCGATTTTTTACTAGCTCAGCCTTCTTCCTTAACTGTGGATTGTCAGTTACATTTTTCTGATTAAATACTTCTTCCCATCTGATTTGACTTATAATTGTTTTCCCTTTGTGAAATTGGCTCTGTTAAAGCTGTGTGTGCGAGTGTGTGTATTTTTTCTTTACTGGTCTAGACTTTATTTTGCTTGCGCATTAGAAATCAAGTGAGGATGAGTTGTACCTAAGCTACCTTCTGTGATCAGTTCCTCGTTATCTGTTAGCACAAGGTCTAATGAAGAATTCCCCTCTGTTGGCTGCCACACTTTTTGAGTTAGGAAATTGTCATCTATAATGTTTAGAAATTCCAAGAATATTTTAGTACTGGTAACATGAAACCTCTAACATATGTCACTCAAATTTAAGTCCCCCATAGTCAGTTATTTTCCCTGCCAATTATAGATAGGAGCAAAAGGAGGAAGTCGTCCTGTTCCCTATTGTGATTTGGTGGTCTGTAGCAGACACGAGCTAATACCTCATCTTGTGCTTTATCTGTTAGGCCATTGATCCATAAATATTCAAGATAATTTTCTTCTGAATTATCAGTGACTCAGAAACAGGTAATTCCATTTTTGATATAGAGTGACACTCCCCCTTCCCTTTGCCCACTGGATCCTTCTTATGTAGGTCATAACCATTGACTTTAACATTCTGTTTGTGTGAATTATCCCAGCAGGTTTTGGTAATAGCAATTATATCAAATTTATTCCTAGACACCACAATACAAATAAGTGATGGTCACGTTATCACCACCCTATACCGAAAACCCACCGACCGCTATGCCTACCTTCATGCTTCCACCCCGAACACACCACACGATCTATCATCTACAGCCAAGTGCTGAGGTACAACCGCATCTGCTCCAACTCCTCAGACCGAGACCAACACCTACAAGATCTTCACCAAGCACTCTCAAAACTACACTATCCACACAAGGAAATAAGGAAACAAAACAATAGAGCCAGACGTGTACCCAGAAGCCTCCTGCTACAAGACAAGCCCAAGAAAGAAACCAACGGAACTCCACTTGCCATCACCTACAGTCCTCTGCTTAGACCTCTCCAACGCATCATCAGTGATCTACAACCCATCCTGGACAATGATCCCTCGCTTTCACAGACCTTGGGAGGCAGGCCAGTCGTGGACGCCACAGCACTGCGAGCATGGAGCCTGCTGCAATCATCGCTGCAGTTATGGCCGTTGTCAACACCTCGCACCTTATCATCCACCTTTTCCAGAGGCAGATGCTGAGAAATCAGGTGAGGAAGCTACGGCAGTGCAGTGAGGACATTAAGTCTGAGAAGGGCACAGACCTCTCACAAAGCACGGGACCCCGCGCTGTGGACATCATGGTGGCAATGGGTCATGTTGATGCTGTGGAACGGCGATTCTGGGCACGGGAAACGAGCACGGACTGGTGAGACCGCATAGTGCTGCAGGTCTGGGATGAATCACAGTGGCTGCGAAACTTTCGCATGCGTAAGGGAACTTTCCTGGAACTTTGAGTTGCTGTCCCCTGCCCTGAAGCGCAAGGACACCCAGATGCGAGCAGCCCTGACTGTCCAGAAGCAAGTGGCCATAGCCCTCTGGAAGCTTGCAACGCCAGACAGCTACTGGTCAGTTGCGAATCACTTTGGAGTGGGCAAATCTACCGTAGGGGTTTCTGTGATGCAAGTAGCCAGCGCAATCGTTGAGCTACTGCTCTCAAAGGTAGTGACCCTGGGAAATGTGCAGGTGATCATAAATGGCTTCGCTGCGATGGGATTCCCAAACTGCGGTGGGGCAATAGATGGAACTCACTTCCCTATCCTGGGACCGGCCCAGCAGGCCAGCCAGTACGTTAACCGAAAGGGCTACTTGTCAATGGTGCTGCAAGCACTGGTGGACCATAGGGGACGTTTTACCACCATCAACGTCGGATGGCCGGGCAAGGTTCATGACGCTCGTGTTTTCAGAAACTCTGGTCTGTTTAGATAGCTGCAGGAAGGTATTTACTTCCCGGACCACAAAATAACTGTTGGGGATGTGGAGATGCCTATAGTCATCCTCGGGGACCCAGCCTACCCGCTAATGCCCTGGCTCATGAAGCCCTATATAGGCGCCCTGGACAGTGGAAAAAGAACTCTTCAACTACCGTCTGAGCAAGTGCAGAATGGTGGTGGAGTGTGCTTTTGGACGTCTGAAGGGGAGATGGAGAAGCTTACTGACTCGCTCTGATCTCAGCAAAACCAATATCCCAATAGTAATTGCAGCTTGCTGTGTGCTCCACAATCTCTGTGATAGCAAGGGGGAGACGTTTATGGCAGGGTGGGAGGTTGAGGCAAATCGCCTGGCTGCTGATTACGCCTAGCCAGACAGCCAGGCGATTAGAGGGGCCCAGCGGGACGCGCTGTCCATCCGGGAAGCTTTGAAAGCTAGGTTCCAGAGTGAGCAGGGTAATCTGTGACTATTAAATTTGTTTAAACAGAAGCTGAACCTGCTCCCGTTTCTTTACCCAGTTAACGTTGACTATCCTCTCCAGTTACCAACCCCCTTCCCTCCCTTCCAACACACCTTTAACAATAAAATAAATGAAACTTTGTTCACTAACACAGTTTTCTTTATTAAGGATTTTGTGTTAAAGTGTTGAAACTGGGACACAGACTGTGGTGGGGAGCGGGTGTAGTGATGGAAAGGACGCTTCTAAACTCGAGGAATGACAGGCTCTTGCTCCTAGAGCGGTCCACAGTGGTAGACTGGTTGTTTCAACGGAGCCTGCCACCCCTCCTTTTTGGGACTTTGTGTGTGGGGGCTATGTGATTTTGTGGTGGGGGGAGGGCGGTTACAGATCCCCTGCTGCGTGGCTCTGTCATTCAGGCTAAGGACCGCTGCATAAGATCTGTAACCGCCCTCCTCCGCCACAAACTCACATAGTCCCCCCACACAGAACAGGAAAACCACCTCCCAGACTGACCAGGGTGCCTAGTGACTGCAATGTGTGTGTGACCTTCTGCTGAACCTGCCCCCGTGTCTGTACCCTGGTAAAGGTGACTGTCCTCTCCAATTACCAACCCCCTTCCCCCCCTTCAAACACACTCTCCTTTAAAAGAACATGACGGAAACAGTAATTAACAGAAACATATTTTTTATTAACAACTACACAGGGGATGAAACTGGGACGGGGGTTTGGGTGTGGTGCTTTTGGAGTGAAGGAAAGGACTTATCAAATCTTTGGGAATGTGAGCCTTCTGTTACTTGAGCAGTCTGCAGGGGTGGAGTGACTGTTTTCACGGCCCCTGCCGCCCCTCCTCCTTGGGACTTTGGGTGAGGGAAGGATGGGACTTTGTGGCGGGGGAGAGCAGTTAAAGATAGAATGCAACGGGGCTCTGTCCTCCTGCCTCCGGTCCTGCAGAACATCTACAAGGTGCCGGAGCATGTCCATTTGCTCCCTCATTAGTCCAAGCAGCATTTGAGTCGCCTGCTGGTCTTCCTGCCGCCACCTCTCCTCCCGTTCGCTGTGTGCTCGCTGGTATTGCGACATGTTCTCCCTCCACTGGGTCTGCTGTGCTGCCTTGGCTCTGGAGCAGCCCATAAGTTCTGAGAACATCTCGTCCCGTGTCCTTCTCTTTCGTCGCCTGATCTCCGCCAGCCTCTGGGAGGGGGATGCCGGGGTAGCTCGGGAGACACTCGCAGCTGTGGGATGGGAAAAAGGGAGTGAACTCCTCATAAA
Organism: Trachemys scripta elegans; assembly: GCF_013100865.1. Lineage (NCBI taxonomy): Eukaryota > Metazoa > Chordata > Testudines > Emydidae > Trachemys > Trachemys scripta. The sequence goes on from NC_048308.1 coordinate 71,436,652, forward strand.
GATACAGTTTTGCGAACAATGAATATAGTCTTTCTCTGTGAACAAGACCATGCACAGCACCTATCACATGCGCACTCAGTACAAGGTTGAATTTTCAGCCTTCCCATTGAGTGCCTGGGGTCTTGCTGTACAGATCACACAAGCGGGGCCGGACAATGGAATTCGGCTAGCAGGCGGACATGGTAAGCCATAGACTTTTGGCTGCGTAAAGCTTAATTTATAGCAGTGCCCTCCTTTCACGTTCCAAGCAATGCTTCTGGCGTTGGCCAGTTCCTGCTGCCAGCAATCCAGCCAGCATAAACTCTGCCCCTGTCCCACCCCCCTCGCGGCTGTCCCCGGGAAAGATCCCTGCATGCTGCCCCTGTCACGCCTCCACCGCTTGGCTGTAAACGGCCGGTTACAGTTATGTAAAGGAACAGGCAATCAGTCCCAATACTAACATTCCCCTAATTCAAATCAGGTCACCATGAGTGATATCGCTCTGATGAGGATTTCGGAGACAGAGAAAGACCGCCTGCTGCGTGAATGCCAGCAAGCACCAGGGCTGTATGCCGCCATGTTTTGCAAGGCAATGATCCCGGAGTACTTGCTGCTAGCCTGGCACGGGAAAGTTTCCTACCATGGAGGACGCAATAAGGCCGCTCTCCCCAGGAACCTGATGCAAAGGCTTTCACAGTACCTCCAGGAGACCTTTGTGGAGATGTCCCAGGAGGATTTCTGCTCTATCCCCGGACATATTGACAGAATTTTCCAGTAGCTGCACTGGCAAGGACTAGAAACTAAAGCGCCTAGGGCAAACTAATCATGAAAAACCCATTGTTAAGATACCATTCCTATTCTGTTCAAAATAAATGTTTAAAACACTTACCTACTGATGTTTCCCCTGATTCACGGTCCGGGTTACCGTCTTGGGAGGGTTGGTAGGGGATCTCCGTGAGGGTGATGAAGAGATCCTGGCTGTCGGGGAAATCAGCGTTGAAAGCGCTGTTGACTGCCTCGTCCTCCTCATCTCTTTCCTCATCTTCCCCGTCCGCGAACATCTCAGAGGAAGTGGCCGTCGACAATACCCCATCATCAGAGTCCACGGACAGTGGTGGGGTAGTGGTGGCGGCCGCACCTAGAATGGAATGCAGTGCCTCGTAGAAACAGCATGTCTGGGGCTGGGATCCGGAGCGTCCGTTTGACTCTTTGGTCTTCTGGTACCCTTGTCTCAGCTCCTTGATTTTCACGCGGCACTGCGTTGCATCCTGTCTGTATCCTCTCTCCGTCATGGCTTTTGAGATCTTCTCGTAGATCTTCGCATACTGTTTTTTCGATCGCAGTTCCGAAAACACGGACTCATAGCCCCACACTGCGATCAGATCTAAGACTTCCCAATCAGTCCATGCTGGGGCCCTCTTTCTATTCTGCGATTCCATGGTCACCTCTGCTGGAGAGCTCTGCATCGTTGCCAGTGCTGCTGAGCTCGCCACGATGTCCAAACAGGAAATGAGATTCAAACTGGCCAGACAGGAAAAGGAATTCAAATTTTCCTGGGTTTTTCCTGTGTGGCTGGTCAGAGCATCCGAGCTCGGACTGCTGTCTAGAGCGTCAAGAGTGGTGCATTGTGAGATACCTCCCGGAGCTATTAGCGTCAAATTCCATCCACACCTACCCTAATTAGACATGGCCATGTTGAATTTAGCACTACTCCCCTCGTCGGGGAGGAGTACAGAAATCGATTTAAAGAGACCTCTGTCAAAATAAATAGCTTCGTTGTGTGGACGGGTGCAGGGTTAATTCGAGTTAACCCTGCTAAATTTGACATAACCTCCTAGTGAAGACCAGGCCTCAGGAACCAATCCATGCAACAAACCTCGATGTCAACTCTGCCCACATCTACACCAGCAACACCATCACAGGACCTAACCAGATCAGCTACAACATCACCGGCTCATTCACCTGCACGTCCACCAATGTTACATATGCCATCATATGCCAGCAATGCCCCTCTGCTATGTACATTGGCCAACTGGACAGTCACTACGCAAGAAGATAAATGGACACAAGTCAGATATCAGGAATGGCAATATACAAAAACCTGTAGGAGAACACTTCAACCTCCCTGGCCACACAATAGCAGATGTAAAGGTAGCCATCTTACAGCAAAAAAACTTCAGGACCAGACTCCAAAGAGAAACTGCTGAGCTCCAGTTCATTTGCAAATTTGACACCATCAGATCAGGATTAAACAAAGACCGTGAATGGCTATCCAACTACAGAAGCAGTTTCTCTTCCCTTGGTGTTCACACCTCAACTGCTAGCAGAGCACCTCACTCTCCCTGATTGAACTAACCTCGTTCTCTCCAGACTGATTCTTGCCTGCATATTTATACCTACCTCTGGAAATTTCCATTGCATGCGTCTGACGAAGTGGGCATTCACCCACGAAAGCTTATGCTCCAATACATCTGTTAGTCTTAAAGGTGCCACTGGAGACTCTGTTGCTTTTATCAAATTTATGCTCATTAATGAGCAATTCTGCTTTCTCTTGGTTGTTACCCAGGTTCATAGCATTGGTGTTATAGGCAATTTAACAATTTCTTCTTGTCATATCCTTTGGTTCCTTGATTAATTTTGTTCTCAACATGTTGATTTTGTGCTAACTTTGCACATGGTGGGATGTTCCATTACAATTGTATTTTACAAGTTTTGAAGCTTGAGTACCACTGCTTTGTGTTTTTGATGTTAATGGGAAAGGGATCCCTAGTTTAATGGCTTACCTGAGAACACCTCTAACACACTGCAGCAGTTCCCATGTATTGCTCTGAAGAGTTACTTGTTTTGAGCTGTGGCCTTGATGCAGGACTTGAACACTCTCCTCACCTCCCCTGACTCTTGGGCTGGAAGGTGCAAGGTCCAACCCAAATGCAGGGCTTTGGAGCTGTGCTCCAGCTCCAGGCAAAAACCTGCAGCTCCACTGCTCCGGAGCTGCTCTGTGCTCCAGCTCCACTCCAAAGCCCTGCAAACAAGAATGGCAACATAGCTTTTCATTGGATAACCTGATTAAATGTAGGAACGCTTTCAGTTTGAACAATCGAGTGTTTTGACTTTTAGTGTGAAGAGCTTTGGAGATGAGATATAGTATCTTCATCAGATCAGAGGGGCTGAGATCTGAGTGGAAACACTTCCACCTCCTCCTACAATTTTCTCCTTTTCCTATATTGTTTGCTCTACAGACTTTGGAAGGTCCCTGAGCGAATATCTACCCTCATTCTCCCTGCCTGTTGTAACAAACCAGCTGGCTCTTCATCATGGAGCAACTATGGGTTCCCTGCCCAACCCCAGCTTCTGTCTTCCCCTGTTGCTTTTTGTCCTGTTGGGAAGGGAGGAGGATGTGACAGCAGAAGTGGGTAGGAGGTTTGGCCCAGGAAGAGTAATGAAGTGGTAGAGTGAAATTTGCTGCAACCTACCTCCCAGTAGCCCCAGAAATTTGTCAACTCCACGCTAAATGCTGTTGGAAACTGGATAATTTTCTGTTTGTTTGAGTACACTGTACTTGAGCAGACTCATGCCACAGCCAACTCCTGAAAGAAGCTTGTGGCTGGTGCTGGTCCCCTGCTTGCCCCTGGGATGGTAATTTGAGGTCAGCCCTAAACCAAAGGCTCCTATATTCTTACTTGGAACACTCTGTAATTAAATATCCTTTCATTTTGCTTAACCTTAATACCTTTTGACCTAAACTACTCTTTCGCTACTTGTTTCTCCCTCTATTTGCCATTTGTCAACTATTTCATATTGGATGAATCATTCATGTTTGATTAGAAATTCTTCATTATAGAATAGTCCAAATTTTTTGTTATGATCTAATTTACATGTTTGGAATATCACACAGAATATGCTTACAATTTAATGTCACTTTGCTAGAGAGGTTTTTTTAAAACTGGGAAGAAGCTCATGGCCACAGCAGTTCTATCCAGTATATTTCATAAGCCAATTTTACATAGAAATGTCTAACAAAATTCTGAGAGAAGGCTAAACTTTATCTGTACTCAGTGTGTTCAGCAGCAATTGTAGCAGCTACTCTACCACTGTTCTTCATGGCAACTGGGGGCCACATGTTTTAGGACAAACCTCATTTTTATCCTGGCTGCATCTTTGTCATGTTCACAAAGATCATCAAGTTATGATGATACCGTTAATGGATCTTTTCCAAAGTCCTGAGTTGCCAGCATACATCAAGGATAGACCAGAGGTGCCAGGAACTAGAGCAGCAGACTTCTTTGGGACTTTGGACCTTCAGTAATAATTTTGAGTCTCACCCGACACTGAGAATATGAAGTGTTTGGAACTCAACTGTTTACAGATTGTATGTGTGTGCTGCAAACCTTTCTTTGAATAACTTTATTAGAAAAAGCTAATGAGAACAACTTCATTTTCTGTCCAAAATAGTTTTGACGTTTGACCTGTATGGGGAAATTATCATGACAAACTTTGTGCTGCAGTCCTGTTGTATGTATTCCAGGAGACTGTTACTTTCAGACTATTTGATAGCATATTTGTTTTGATTTGGAAATTGCAACTAAGGCGGATCATAAGGGCTCAGGAAGGATTGCACAGAGATGGTGCCTATATATGTGATGGAAAAAAATATAAAATGTGAATCAATCAGAACAAGACTTGGACTTCTTTTAACAAAATACTAATTTAATGTTTCAAAAGGAAGCATATTTGCATCCTATTGCTGTGAGAAATAGAATGATTTTTGTTAACTCTTTTGACCATGTGAAATAAGCTTAGACAATCAGGAAGCAAGAACCAATACCATACAACTTGTGTCACTATAAAACTTGGAAATATTATATGTGACCTTTCACTCAAGTTTCTGCAAAAGCATTTTGCAAAATTCCTGCAATTCCACAGAAGTTCAACAAATTCAGAACCAGCACATTTTAAAACGTTGAACATTTTTGGCCAGATGTAAAGTAAATGCGTATCTATATCTATACCAGGGTTTCACTTTCATTCACTCTAATTTAAGGTTTTGTGTGCCAGTAATACATTTTAATGTTTTTAGAAGGTCTCTTTTTATAAGTCTATAATATATAACTAAACTATTGTTGTATGTAAAGTAAATAAGGTTTTTAAACTGTTTAAGAAGCTTCATTTAAAATTAAATTAAAATGCAGAGCCCCCCGGACCAGCGGCCAGGACCTGGGCAGCGTGAGTGCCACTGAAAATCAGCTCACGTGCTGCCTTCGGCACGCGTGCCATAGGTTGTCTACCCCTCATCTATATAATACATGCCAAAGTGGTGTGGAATACAGTTCTGGGGGCTTCTGTACATGGCAGGCTTAACCTGCAGCTTTTTGATGTCAGGTAGCATGCAGTACACAAGATGCACTAATAGCATGCACAAAGGATGCCTGTGCCTGCCTTTAAAACACATTGTGTACATGTGGTGCCACCTTGCTATGTACTAAGTGTGTGGTATTATCTGAATATATCCCATGGTCCTTTTCTTTGCTGCTGAACAGTGTTCACCCTGGGATTTTTCTCTGTGCATAATGGGATAACAGTGGGAACCAGGCATGTTAAAATTAAAAACAAAAATCACATGTTTCCACGGTCTCTACCACATCCTTCCTTTTTTGGGAGGGCCAGCACCATTTTTGAATGCTGTCGGCCAGCATAGGACCCAGCAAAGCTGTTGCCGCTATGCTGGTAACCACGAATACCCAGAGGCTGCTTGAGCTGTATTTCATTGCTCAAAGCTGAATGAATTGTGCTTTGGACTCCACCCGCTGCATCATGGACCAGGTGATGTGACAGCAGCTTGAAGAGCTTCAGAGTCAGAGAAAGCAGGATGACGAAGAAGAGGAGGACACCGAGCAACTGATAATACATGAGTGGTTTCTGGAGCAACCTCATACTGTGAAGTGCCATTTCTGGGCTTAGGAAACCAGCGTGGTTTGGTGGGAAAGGATTGTTTTGCAGCGCTTGGATGACCAGCAGTGGTGAGAGAATTTCAGGATGGGGAGAGCAGCCTCTTTTTGAAATGTGCTGAACTAGTTTGGAGCTGCAGTGGCAGCATACCAACATATGATGCCCCTTGCCTGTTGAGAAGCGGTTGCCATTGCTTATCTGGAAGCTAGTCAACCCTGAATACTACTAGTCTGTAGACAAGCTGTCAAGCTTCCTTCTCCACTCTGAACTTTAGAGTACAGATATGGGGACCTGCATGTGAACCCCTAAACTGAATTACCGGCTTGGGAGTGGTGGCAGCAAAACAAGATCTAAGTACTAACTCCCTTCCCTGGGTAGCCTTGAGAGACTTCTTCACCAATTTCCTGGTGAACACCGATCCAAACCCTTGAATCTTAACACAAGGAGAATTTAACCATCCCCTCTCCTTTCCCCCACCAATTCCTGGTGAGTCCAGATCCAATCCCCTTGGATCTTAAAACAAGGAAAAATTAAGCAGGTTCTTAAAAAGAAGGCTTTTAATTAAAGAAAAGGTAAAAATCATCTCTGTAAAATCAAGATGGAAAATAACTTTACAGGGTAATCAGATTCAAAGAGTCAGAGGAACCCCCTCTAGCCTTAAGTTCAAAGTTACAGCAAACCGAGGTAAACCCTCTAGCAAAAGGAACATTTACAAGTTGAGAAAACAAAGATAAACCTAACACGCCTTGCCTGGCTGTTGCTTACGATTTTGAAATATGTTCAGAAAGATTTGGAGAGCATGGATTGATGTCTGGTCCCTCTTAGTCCCAAGAGCGAACAACCCCCTAAACAAAGAGCACAGAGAAAAGTCTTTCCCCCACCAAGATTTGAAAGTATGTTGTCCCCTTATTGGTCCTTTGGGTTAGGTGTCAGCCAAGTTACCTGAGCTTCTTAACCCTTTACAGGTAAAAGGATTTTGGAGTCTCTGGCCAGGAAGGATTTTATAGTATTGTACACAGGAGGGCTGTTACCCTTCCTTTTATAGTTATGACACAACAATTTGACATGGGGAAATAGATTGTTGAGGGCCATTGTCATGCAGGTGTGAGATGCCATGGAAGAGGTATTGTGCACTGAGTTATAAAGTTTGATAGTGCTGAGGAAATTACTGATGGCTTTACATGCATGGGGTTCCCAGACTATATTGGGTCAAGTGATGGGACCTATGTACCAATTACTTGGTACTCCTCTCCCTCTCTGCTCTTCCCACGTCAGGGCTCAGAATTCATAAACAGGAGGGTTATTTCTCCATGGTGCTCCACGGGCTGGGTGAAATCCAGGGCTGACTTATGGACAGAAACGTTGGATGGCCTGGAAGGGTCCACAGTGCTAGGGTCTTTCAGAACTCAGCTCTGTGTACCTCAGTGGAGAAAGGACTCTTTGTCCCCAGGAACACCCTGGACGTTAATGGTGTGGAGATTGCTCCAGTTATTCTGGGAGGACCCAGCTTCCTGGTTAATGAAGCCATTCACAGGCTGTTTGGATGGAGGGAAGGAACTGTTTTAACTACCTCCTCATAATTGCAAAATGGTACTGGAGTGTGCATTTGGCCATTCGAAAGGAAAGTGGCACTGTTTGTTGAATGGGTTGGAAGCAGCAGAAAAAAAAGGCGCCAAAAATTATAGAAGCATGTTGTATTTTGCACAGTATTTGTGAGTGTGAGGGAAGTTTTGCTGTGCCTTGGAGGTGCTATCTGGGGGCAAGCTGTATAGTAATCCCCTCTGTCTCCTTTAGGCTGCCCTGACTCTAGATGACATTACAGTGGGGCGGGTGACTGAGAGGAAGAGAATGGCCTTTTTTCAAAAAAACAAAATGGCAGATAAGTGAGACACTGTAAACCTATTCGCTAAGATTGTCCACCCCAGAAGTGCTGCAGGAGTGGAAGGTAGTTGCAAGCTATAACAGGGGAACAACTGTGCAGCTAACCCAAAATGTCCAGAAAAAATTGAGCAATTTCTCAATCTTAGATTCTGCTTTATCTCCCCTGCTCAAATGGTGAAAGTGCGGAGAAAAAGAGCTGGAATTGTGCAAGAATTATGTGAAGCTCACTGTTCCCAGTTTTTCTCTATTTAAGCTTGTGAAAAGCTATGAAAAGCTTTGGTATGCCTATGGTAAAGCTCTTTGCCTGTAAAAATGCATGTTACAGGTCATCTATACCTGAGCAGGGAACTGTAGTCTTTGTAACTTTGTGGGCATGCAGTGTCCACATCTGTCTCATGTCAACTGAGAACACTAACCAAATTTCTTTTCCTGTAATCATGGTCTCAAACTTTTGCATTCAGCTCAAATGAATATTTTCATTATTAGAATCTGCCACAGAAGGTGGTGGAATAGAGGCTGCGGCTGCCATTTTGAACTGGTGAATGGGTTGGTGGGGGGAATGCACTAGTGCGCAGGACAGATGAGGGGAGAGGAAAGGAAAATAGGTAAATGGGTATGTGCTCTCTGTGGCAAGGACCTAAAATGGTTGATAGTTGGGGCTTTAACATGAGCCAGAGGCTGACTGCCTGGCTGGAACATTTTGGGAGGGAGAGGGAAGGGTACAAGTATCAGGGGGTAGCCGTGTTAGTCTGTATCTACAAAAACAACAAGGAGTCTGGTGGCACCTTAAAGACTAACAGATTTATTTGGGCATGAGCTTTCGTGGGTAAAAACCTCACTTCTTCGGATGCATAGAGTGAAAGTTAGGGTACAGACAGTGTGGGCTGAGGGAGGGCAGGTGAGGACCTTGGACCAGGAAAGACTCCTAGCTCACTCCATCTAAAATGACTGCAGCCATGGTGCACCTGGAACAGAAGCTGACATGACACTGTAACATAATTTATTTAAAAAAAATAGATATTTACATGCTGAGGTTCCCTCCATAGAATCTGGCTTCTCAGTGCCAGCCTAGGTTTTTGCCTGGAAGTTGGGCTTGGTTATTGTACAGCAAGAATCAAGCTCTTTTGCTGCAGGGCAGGAATTGGGCTTGTCCTCCACATGGCTGGCATCGTGGTCCTGCCTGAGTCCTGAAGAGATCCCGACTTCTGGGAAGTTCTCACTGGCTTGCTTGGGCTCCTCCTCCAATGAGCTTTCTGGTTCTCTTCAAGGGTAGAGGGGCATGCAGCAGGCTCCACAATTCTCCTGGGTTGAGTTATAATGCAGTCATGGAAAATCCTGTCCAGCTCTTCAAAAATACACGTTACTTGTCCCCTACTGGATTTTTTTCCCCTGTCATCCATGGTTTTAATGTAGGTCCTCTTGAGCCGTTTGCTCTTTATCCGGTGCTATTTGATCTCCTGGTCATGACTCCTCACAGACATCTGCAGTGTCCACAAACAGATGTTTATTCAGGTAGCTAGCCACCAGAGCTTCCTGCACCGATGCTTCTCTGTAGATGGCGATGAGATCCAGGGTCTCAGCACAGGTCCAAGCAGCTGCTTGAGGCATGTTGTAGGGCTGCTGGGGTGATATTGCAGGAGTTCTGATATATTTGAATCCAAGAGCAAATGGGCAAAATCTGGGCTTGTACCTGCTTCTAAACTGGGGAGGAGGTATCAGTCAGCTTGACACCAGAGCAAGGGCAGGAATGTAAACACATAGGTCAGTAACGGTTGTCCACAAAGTAGTGTGGGACAGCCACTGGAGGACAGCCCTAGTAGCGTGCAGCAGCATTGCATATGCATGAATAGACCGAACTAACTTGATCTGTAGCAGTTAGTTCACTTTGAAAGAGGACTCCAGAGTTCATGATAAATGCAGACTTTGTGTACAAAGGATGAAATTCATTATAGCACACTAACATTTTCAAACCTGGTTCACATGACTTAACTCAGTTTAACTCCCACTCCCAATGTAGATAAGTCCTAGAATTGTTCTGTCGCAAGTAATGAAGCAACAAGTGATTTATGCAGATCCCAAATGAATGTCAATACGATTCTTATACTTTATTAGCCTATCATATATTGCATTTAAACCATGTAGTTTTTCAGTAAAATTTTTTTTTGATGTTTGAGTGTTCAAAAACTGTACTGGTACTACTTTTTGTATCATTTCTTGGGGTAGGTGCTTTATTCTCAGATCCTGCAAAGAGATGCACGTGGGCAGAGCTCGGGGAATGAACCATGGTTGTCTATTGAATGAAGTTGCTATCTGTAGGACTCCTGAAGTAGGTGTATAGCAAATGAGGCAGGGGGACTGCAAGAAGAGCAAATACAGTCTGGGATTAAGACAACTGAATGTTGTCCAGGGGAAGTGAGTTCTATGTGTGGATCTGCTAAAGGCTTCCCATGTGATGCTGGGCAAGTCACTTAAACCACAGTGTTCACAAGTGGCCACTAGTTGTGTTTCTAAAGTTCTGGGTACCCAATTTGAGATTAATCTGGCCTGATCTTCAGGAGTGCTGCAGTTGAAGTCAGTGAGAGTTGTGGATGTGCAGGACCTTTGGCAGTGGGACTGTGTGTCCTGCAGAAATAATTGAGTCACAGATTCATAGATTTGAAAGTGAGAAAGAGCCATTGTGATCATGTAGTCTGACCTCCTGCATAACACAGGCCAGAGGAGTTCACCTTGTAATCTCTGCATTGGGCCCGTAACTTCATCTTTTAGAAAGATATCCCCCATTATGACAGTTACTTAGAGCCTTTACATTTTCAAAGGGTTTGATTTGATTTTGCGATACATATACGTGTAATCCTCACAGTCCTTATGTGAAGCATGTAGTATCCACATCACTCAGCTCGCACGAGAAACCAGTTCTTAGTCGGTTTCCGAATTATCCATGAGACCACCGTGCTTCCCAGTCTTTTTGTCCGTTCGTTAAAGTTCTGTTCCTCTTTGAAAAGTAACTAAAAGTAGTAACTACCTTGCTCAATAGTTCTGCTTCTTTCATGTATTCAGTCAAAGTTGCTGAATTTAGTGACAAAAGTATGTTTTTTTCCCTCTTTTTCACTCCTCTTAGCCCTGCTGAGCCAACACAGCTGAAATACTGTGAACTGGAATCTATTCCATATTGTACATTATAATTAACTTCATTTTATGAGCTCTAGTCAGTTTTCTGTGCAAACCCATTTTAATAATTGTGATGCTTTTCCCACACACATAGGGAAAGTCAGAAAAACAACCGAACATTTAAATTTGAAATTTGGTGTGCTTATAGGCAAATGGATTGCACAGGTGTAACTGATGGCTTGATTTAGCCTGCAGAATCTTTACTATTAGTGAGGAATGAGATGAAAAGAATCTAGCTTGCCTTCCAGAGCCCAGGCTGAATTTACAGGGCTGGCACTTAGGGAAAAAGACTTGGCACTCCACCATGCTATGTTTATCCCTTTTTAGAACAGAAGTGCTCTTTTAAATGTGGGCAATGATAATATTTTGTATTTATGTAGCACTCTTTCATTTGTGTATTTCAGTGTACCTTACAAAAATGAAGAAACACTTATCCCTGATTCACAGATGGAATAGATAAGTTGGAGTTGCAGCCATTTGTCCTAGTGAATAAAACATAGGTCTAGCAGACCAGCAAACTGAATTCTATTCCTTGCATCACTCACCCTCTGGTGTTCAAAGCTTTCTTTTTCTTTGCCTTTGCACTTGTAAAATGGGAGCGATATTACTGACTAGGGTGACTCGGGGTTTCCCTCAATACGGCTTGTGGAAGGCAAAGCAGTAAGGCCAGTTAGGAGGAGCAGGGGCAGCAGGAAAATAGAACTCTTATATATCCCAGTTCCTGTACTTTTTGCAATTGGCCAAGGTAAGCATTATTAATGTGCCCTTTAATGTGGAGTTTCTGAAACATTTGTGAAGGTGTCTTGTCTGGATCAGCACAGTGCAGATGACTAGGCATTTCACTTAACGGTTAACCTAGCAGCATTGTCATGCTCACAATTCTGCGGGATGACAGCACACAGGTACTGTAGCTTAAAGTTTACTTTTTACTGCAGATGGAATGGACTGTGTTGGAGTAGAGACTTTCAAATGTATTACCAAATATCCAATCTAAACCCAAAGTCTTCGAGATATCTTGAGGCAACCTGAGGTAATGTACCTGAGCTATTCTGTTCTACTCTTTTTAAAGGCAACATGATTAAAAAAGAAAAGCCCAGTAGCTCTGAAAAAGAAGTAAAGCCTCCCCTTTAAATTAATTGAGTTTTGATGTGTATCTATATACTGGCTGGACACACAGTCCAGCACTGAAGGTTCTCTTTATGAACGGGGAGCTCTTTGCTCCTAAATATCCTGACATTTGATGTAATATATCTATGCAAAAATAAAAAGCTGCTTCAGGAATCACTCTGTGACTTGTGCAGATTTACTTAAAATTTTGTGGCTTTTTTTCAAAACAGAGATTATTACTATATTCTTAGTTGAAAGGTATCATTATAAAAATTGAACAGAAGTCACCACACTGTTTGCTCAGTGGTAACCACAGCACATTCCCGAATGGGTAACGAAGGAGTGGAGCTCAACGTGGAATGCTAGGCCCCTGGTCACTGAAATTTAAACAGATTGTGGAGGTAAGAGTCCCACTCCACTTGAAATGGGGGTGGGGGCTTAACCTCACTACTTAGTATCTGGATTCTAAAACCAGTTACAACATTCTGCAGAGAGACAGGTTTCAGAGTGGTAGCCGTGATAGTCTGTATCAACAAAAAGAACAGGAGTACTTGTGGCACCTTAGGGACTAATACATTTATTTGGGCATAAGCTTTTGTGGGCTAAAGCCCAATTCATCAGATGCATGCAGTGGAAAATACAGTAGGAAGATAGGAAGATATATATATATATATAGAGAGAGAGAACATGAAAAAATGAGTGTTGCCATACCAACTCTAATGAGGGTAATCAATTAAAGTGGGCTATTATCAGCAGGAGAAAAAAAAAACGTTTGTAGTGATAATCAGGATGCCCATTTCAAACAGTTGACAAGAAGGTGTGAGTAACAGTAGGAGGAAAATTAATTTGCAAACTGGACACCATTAAATTAGGCTTGAATAAGGACTGGGAGTGGATGGGTCATTACACAAAGTAAAAACTATTTCCCCGTGCTCATTTCCCCCCTACTGTTACTGCCAAATGTGGAGATAGGAGATGACAGCTGTGGCCTGTAAGGTTGCTGGGAGGTGGAGACATCATCTGTGTGTGCTAACCTGTGAATCTCTGAGGAGGAGTAGGAAGAGAAGTGGATTCCAGAAAGGGGGTGTGTGTGTGTGTGTGTGTGTGTGTTTGCAAGGAAATGTATCTGGGAAGGAAGAATAAGTAAACTCATCTTCTCCTAGTCCATGAGGCTCTTGAATCAGACCGAGACAGAGAAATTGGAGAGTTAATGCTCTTCCTTATACAGTACAATATTCTAGACTGTTAATACAAAGGGAAACTTTACTATATTCAGACTTCAACTTGTCTGCATGATTGTTTTGTATCTTCTCTGGATGAGGTTTTAGAAAACGGACTAGAACTCTGCTTATTTTGGGACTTGAATTAAAAGGGTGATGACCGTAAATCCCAATGTTGGAGAGCAGGCGAGTTGCAATCCTCCAGTAAATGTAGGCAGTGTTGTTTTGTGGTAGCATAGGGCCAAATATTTCAATTTCAATGCAGTGATGAATGAAAAACAAACCGTTCTAAGCATGGTCTCCTGGCACAGAGCTGCTCTAAAGGCAGTGGATCAAGCTAGTGAAAGATTTTCTTCTGTGTATCTGAATCCTCACAAAATGAGTCATCGCCACTATAGCTGGAACACTTCATTAGTTCTCATTTTAAACACCTAAATATAATTTTATCTAAATGAAGAATGACTCAGTCTTGCTACTGATAATTAGGAGAAGGCTTAGAACCTATAATTTCTAATCAGTGTGCATTCACCTGGACCAGGTGAGGAAACCTCCAGTAGTGTGAAAGTAGCTTAGTTTCCGTGACTATTCAATCATTGGGAAATAGGAAAGTAACTGAAATACTTCCTTGATGGATTGTATTTTCTAATGGACAGCCTTCCCTAAATTCTCAACTACTGAGGGACAATCATATTTTGCTTTCCACGACCAACTCTCTGTACGACTTTTCATGAGTGATATACCTGAATACTTGGATGCTAATATTTAACTGTATTATTAAATTTATTCACCTAAATTTGGGTTATTGCTGATTATGCACTATATGTATCTTATGACTTTTAAAACAAACTTTGTATTTGTGGATAATCTAATGACTATACCCAGATGTACAGAGACTCTTTTTTAAACATGTGTACTATATAATTTTTTAACATTACCTTTAATAAAATATTTTGATGGATTTTGGAGAATGATAGTCTTGGTTTAGGTTTCAGAGAGGTAGCCATGTTAGTCTGTATCAGCAAAAAGAATGAGTAGTCCTTGTGGCACCTTAGAGACTTATCTATCTATCTACCTATCTATCTTCCTACTGTATTTTCCACTGCATGCATCCAATGAAGTGGGTTTTAGCCCACGAAAGCTTATGCCCAAATAAATTTGTGAGTCTCTAAGGTGCCACAAGTACTCCTCGTTCTTTTAGTCTTGGTTTAGTTCATCTGTTTACCTTTTTATTGCACTAATTTTTATGAATATCAACCAGCTCGGGAAATAGTTCTGTGCCCCCCTAGGGGGCAACCCCCTTTCCCACCCAGCTCACTCTTCCTTTCCTTCCACTCCAGTGTGAGAACCACCAGTAAAAGTCTCTGAGTGGGTGAATGGATACCACAATGTCCTTTTAGAACATTTTTCAGCATTCTCTTTTGCTTTTTAAAATAACACTTGCCCTTCAGAAGAGCAGAATTACTGTGGCTCTGGAGAGATATGGGGCATGTCTACACTGCAGCTGGGAGCGAACCTTCAAGCCCGGGTCAACAGATTCACGCTAGTGGGGATTGAGATAGCACATTAAAAATAGCACTGTGGATGTTGCAGTTCGGGCTGCAGTTCGGGCTTGGGTTCTCAAGCCTACCCAGCTCCCTAGGCTTGAGATCCCGAACTGCACGGTCCACATGCCTGTTTTTAGTGCTAGCACAAGTCAGTCAGCCTGGGCTGGAGCCCAGCTGCATTGTAGACATACCCATGCCAGCTACAGCTTGCTCATTGCTGGTGTTTACAAATTTAAATGACACCTTTACTATAAGAGCATTGAAAAATTAATTTCAGTTCTGACTTTTGTGAAGGATTTTCCCAAAAATTAACTCTAAGTGTCTGGGTGAAGGACACACCGCATGAAAGGGTAGAGTACTGAAACTTTACAGTTCACTCACTCCATTACGTATAGATACTATTCTTGATTTAGCACTCTATCAGGCAGCCTCAGAACACAGGTAAATATTGTATATGCTTTATGCATTGTATTGCCAAGCACAGTATGGAAAACTGAGAACTAAATTTCAACTCTAGATTTGAGTTTCAGGGCAACCCATGCTCTGTTAAAGGAACTGTTTCTCTAAATTAAATAATTTAACTGCAGTCATCACAACTCTATTTTGGGTAGTTAAACCATCTGTCTGTGTGTGTGATTTAAACATTAATTGGCGTGTTATTTTTCCTCTCTAAAATTGTTTTCAATTTGTTCTACACCCTAAAGACAAAAAATGTGATTATTTTTAATATGCTCCTTCTATGTTCATGGAACTTTAATGTTCTTTTTGTGCTGGAAGGTAAATTCCATTGCCTGACATTGAGTTCCTGTAAAATTATATTCCTTTCCTGCAGGGCAGGTGGAATTTTAGGCCCCCAACACTGTATGTTTGATTTGAACAGGCTTGCTGCAGTGCTGAGCCAAGAATAAAAGCTGAGAATGCAGTTACTTGGCAACTTGGCTTTTAAGCAACACTAAAATGTACAGTATATCCTGAAAATTATAAATAGATTCAGGCATTATTCTCTGAAATTGTGCAAAAATATACTTTTTTTTTTTTTTTTTTTTTTTGAAATGGCACAATTCAAACTGCATAATAATAATTAGAGAAGTTTTAATTCTTACTAGTGGACAGTTCTGCTTACCTTTATAGAAATTAGACAGTTAATACTCAAATCACTATCAAATGGGCGAGCTATGAAAACCATACATGCTGGCCAGTGCAGATTGCTTACAGAATGGTTATTCTATAATTTAACCATAACTGTCTTTTTATTACAGGAAAAAAATGAAATCAAAATGTATTTTGAATGAAACTTGGGGAGGTAGAGGAAAAGCCAGAAAAACAAGAATTATGTACATTCCAAAGCTACAATGTTGGAAAACTAGGTTAAAGCAACTCGAGAAATATTTCTAGTATTTTTAAGACACAAAACATTTATAAGTCTTAAATTGGTGTGCAGATTGAGAATTTATTTCTTCTCCAGCCTTGAAGCTAGGATTTCACATATGACGAGAAAAAATGGGTGGCTACTTAATTGAGGTTTAGATACAGCCTACAGTGTTATACAAAACCAGGACAAGTTATTTTGCACCTCAGAACATTATGCTGTTAGTTGCTATTTAGTATGTAAAGTACATCAGTTTCCATTTTACAAAGAAATGCAAAAAAATGTTTAGGAGAAAAACAAGCATAACTGTATGCTGAGGTTGTGGAATTACGCAGACATTCCTGGGCGCCTCAAAGAGGCAATACTTCCCCTCTTGCAAGCACAGAGTCTCGGTGTAGCAAAAGTCTTTAATAACATGAAGTAAATAACACAGCATTAAATTGGGAAAACACCATAACTAGGGTTCATAAACACAAACCATGAACCCGAAGACCCACCCTCAAGCGGATTGGACTGTGTCCCTTCCCTTTGGTTCTTGAGTCTAGCAACCCAAAGTCACCCCTCCCAAAGTTTCTGCCCTTAGTCAATGCAACCCTCTCCCCCCCACACCTCCCCAAGTTCAGAAGTTCCTCCGCAGAGTCCACCTCCCAGCATAGGTGGAAGGGGGGAGGGGAGGTATGGGGGCACCTTACGTGCTTCGCTGCTCGTGTTGACGGCCGCTTGCCACACCTCTCCGTGGGGTTCTGCTGCAGTCTTCACCGCGAGTCGCACCTCTCCGCCAGCTGTCCTGCTAACCGCCC
Source organism: Trachemys scripta elegans (assembly GCF_013100865.1). Taxonomy (NCBI): domain Eukaryota; kingdom Metazoa; phylum Chordata; order Testudines; family Emydidae; genus Trachemys; species Trachemys scripta. The sequence goes on from NC_048308.1 coordinate 71,453,666, forward strand.
ACCAATATATCTTCAGGCTCCCCCCCTACTTAACACAGCTCTCAGCAACTTTAGCTCTTTAGTGATTTCAGCTCTCAGTGATTTCAGTTGGAAGTAGGGGAGCCTCAGTGCTGGTGCACCACTAGCCCACAGTAGGTCTAATGCTTAGACCTGGGTATTGTGATTTCAGCTCTGCAGCATGTAACAAGACTCCTAATGGAGTCAAAATCAGCTCTATTATTACACAGTGGAGAGAAGAGAAGTCAAAGTGGTGTTTGGGGCCCGCACTACCACGTACAAATACCTGTCCCCAGCCTCTTTCAATTCACTGAATTTTGGAATCCACGTCCCTTGTCTAGCGAGTGCTACTTAGTTGAGGGCAAGTCCCTCCATCATAAAATGCCAAGTACAGTTCTACTGTCCTTGAGTCACATAAGCAGGTTAACACTTTACTACTCCTGCCCCAATAACAAAGAGACTGGGGAATCCTACAGCAGCCAAAGTGACTATTTGGGCCAGCAGTCCCATTGTGCTAGGCAGGGTGGGTGTGCCCATGCAAACGAGATCAGCCCATGAAGTCCTTTTCCACAGCTCACCACCAGATATCAGGGTAGAGCCCGTTCTGACTCTGCTTACATGTGAAACAGTGTGTTTTGGTTGAAGTGCTTGGGAAATCTCAGCTCAGTTTACAAAGACTAATGTGTATCCATTCCACACTGAGGGCGTGGTGAACTGCTTAATGAACTTACACTGGCCAGGCTTCTGACTAGTGCAAGATGGTACAGTTCTGGGATGCAAGGCTGGGTCACTGGGGGGATTTGACTGGAGCCACCCGATTGATGGTTCATGAGTGACTGGGAGATCATTCCTATAACATAGTTAGGTGTGTCCCTGCCTGTGGATGGCTGTGTAAGTGCACTATCTCCCACTATGAGTGGCAGTCCCGGTTGGTGGATTTGAAGGGTTCAGTGGTCCCACAGTTCAGGTTATACCCCGGGGTCACCGTCACACAACTCCATCTACACCATTGATAAAATCTAAGTCATTCTTGCACCTATAACATATTTAATAAAAGCAACTTATCTTTAAAGTTGTCACATAATTTTGAATCCACAGACTCCTCTAGTTGCTGCCACCACTCCTCTGACAAGGCAGGGCTGTATTGGAGGGATGTCAAGTTAGTCAATCATCTCATACAGAGGAACCTTTTGAGTAGTAGTTGGGGGGGGGGGGAGTTATTTACATCCTACCACAAATATGAGATGAAATAAATCTCATTGTTAATACAAATTAAAAACAGCTGAGAATTTGAGCACTGGAAAACATGTCCAGATAGTTGTAAAGCAGTGCTAGACTTCAGTTATTACCCGAACCCTCAGTTCAAAATGAATTTAGATTTTTGGTAACTCAGTTCGCAGGGGAAAGGGAATTAAATTAATTCAAGGCATATTATTTTACATTTTCTTTATTTTAATATAAATCAGATTTGTTGGTCCAAACTACTAATTTTAAATGGCATCAGTTTTCACAAGCAGCAGGCCTTCAAGCAAAACAGTGTATGTCACTACATGATGCCTCAGGTTTGGATATATATTGAGCTGCTGTCAAGTAGTAGGTTCAAAATCCCAGAAACTTGGTTGAGAGAGATCTGAATTGTTTGTTTTTTGCCACCTGATCATCTAGTAGCATTGACATTGTCTCAATCACTGGTGGAGCTGGAGGTTTGAATGGTTTTCTCTCATTCCTTCTGAGACAGTGATGTCTTGTACAGGAAGGGAGAATGGTTCAGTGGTTTGGGTACTGACTGGGACACAGGTTCAATTCTCTGCTCTGCCACAGACTTCCTGTGGGATATTGGGTAAGCCCTCTAGGGGTTGTCTACACACTTTTTATACAGCTATAACTATATTGATTTAGAAACAAATCTAGAACTATGTCCTCCTAGTGTGGACACAGTTATTCCATCATAAAGGTGCTCATATCAGTATAGGTTATTCTCCTGGGGATTCAGGGGAATAAGCTATACTTTTAGGGGAATTTAGATGAAAACTCCAGTTTAAGGAACTTTCTTTAATACCAGTATAATTGCATGCAGGGGTTGTATGTTATGAACTAGGTCTGTCCCTAAATCAGTATAGTTAAAGTGATACAAAAATTGTCTGACCAGGACTGAGGGCTTGTCTTCAGTACCAGCTAAATTGGCGCTGCTGTGATCGATGCAACGGCGTCTATTTAGTGGGTGTAATGAAGACGCAATAAGTCGATGGGAGAGCACTCTCTTGTCAACTTCAGTACTTCACCTCCCCGAGAGGTGGAAGCTATGTCAATGGGAGAGTGTCTCCCCTTGACATAGCATGGTGTAGACACCGCTGTAAGTCGATCTAAGCTACATGGACTTAATTTATGTAATTTTAGTAACGTAACTAGCATAACTTAGATCGACTTACCTCATTAGTGTAGACCAGGCCTAAGTCTCTGCCTCAGTTTACCTTCTGCAAATTGGTGAGAGTTGCACTGACTGCCTCACAAGAGTGTTGAGAGGATAAATTTGGTAAAGCTCATATGGCACTTAAATAATATGGTATTTGCAGCCACGTAACTATCTGAAAGAGAGAGAGAGAGCGATTTAAGTTCAAGCTTGGTATGATAGTGTGTGGTTGCAGAGATTACCTGGGCTATGAAAAGCAGAATATGTTGCAGTATATATCCTGAACCCATAGAGGTAAAAGTGAAGGCTGTGCTTCGCACTTCAAGCCCTTTCAGATATAGTATAGCTATAAAAAGTAGTACTGAAAGACTGTATTGGATTTGTCCTTTGGAAGATTAAGTAGATGCAAACTGTCCTGAAATAAAGAGTTAAAGTTGATCCTCCCCTCTGAGGATCATTACTGTTTTGTAGTGGGGGGCCTGCATGTTTGGATGAGCCCCAGGGCTATGTCATCTGGAGCCTAGTGCTCCTGATAGGGTGACCCTAGGCGAATAGGTCTGGGGGCAGGTTCCAGACTAAAAATGATCCACCTCAAGATCCTCATGAAAGCCCAATAATGACCACACGAGCCTCACCTGAACTAGAGATACCCACCCGTGTCAGAGCATCTGGTGTAATCCAGCCAGGCCTAGCCCCAAAAGGTGATGTGGACCCGTCTCCTGAGCTCACCACCTGTGAGGCCAAGGGTGAGAGTCAGGTGCAATGGCAGCTGGAGGGCTCTAGGGTTGTGGAACGTCACTTCGCTGGCAGGAAAGGAGCTAGAGTTGGTGGAAGAGGTGGAAAGGTACCGACTAGATATTGTTGGCCTCACCTCCACACATGGCACTGGCTCTGGAAACAAACTTGTCGTTCGAGGGTGGTCTCTCCACTACTCAGGAGTGGCCCCATGTGAGAGTCCCCAGACAGGTTTAGGGATACTCAGAAGTCCCTGGCTGGGTGCTGTGCAGTTGTAGTTTGTCCCGGTTGATGAGAGGGATGCCTCGATGAGACTTAACGTATCAGAGAGGAAAAACCTGACTGCCTATGCACCTAACAGCAATTGAGAGTACTTGGCCTTTTTGGAGACTATGGGATCGGTGCTCAATAGAGTGCCACTGACCAACCCTGTAGTTCTACTGGGGGACTTCAACGCTCATGTGCGGAATGATGGAGATACCTGGAGGGGCGTGATTGGGTGGAACTGCCTCCCTGGTCTGGAGATGTGCTAGTTATGGAATGTCCATAATGAATACCACGTTCGAACATAAGGTTGCTCATAAATTACTTGGTACCAGAGCACCTTGGGCCAAAGATCAATGATCGACTTCATAGTTCTCTTGTCGGACCTAAGGCCATATGTTCTGGACACTCGGGTGAAGAGAGGGACAGAGCTGGCAACCAATCACCACTTGGTGGTGAGTTGGATCCGATGCCTCGGGTACCTGCTGGATAGACACGGGAGGCCTAAACGATCATTGTGAGTAGCCTGGGAATATCCCTCTAGCGGGGGAGGGATAGCTCAGTGGTTTGAGCATTGGCCTGCTAAACCCAGGGTTGTGAGTTCAGCCCTTGAGGGGGCCACTTAGGGATCTGGGGCAAAATCAGTACTTGGTCCTGCTAGTGAAAGCAGGGGGCTGGATTCGATGACCTTTCGGGGTCCCTTCCAGTTCTATGACATAGGTATATCTCCATATCTGTTGGAGGACCCCGTGCAGAAAGACTTCAATTCCCACCTCCGGAAGAACAACTTCTGTATTCTGGGTGAGGTCTTGGACATTGAGTCTGAATGGACCTTGTTCAGGGTGTCAGTCAATGAGGCAGCCATGAAAAGCTGTGGCCTGAAGGTGGTTGGTGCCTATCATGGTGGCAACCCTAGAACCTACTGGTGGACTCCAGTGGTGAGGGCAGCTGTCAAGTCAAAGAAGGACGCCTTCCGAGCAATGCTTGTGAACCAGACTCCTGATATGACTGAGAGGTACCGTCTGGCTAAGAGGGTTGTGGCTGTGGTGGTCATTGAAGCGAAAGCCCAGGCTTGGGAGGAGTTTAGAGAGACTATGGAGAATGACTACCAGACGCACTCAAAGGTGTTCTGGCAAACCATTCGTCGCCCTAGGAGGGGTCAGAAGGACGTTGTCCAGGCTGAACTCAGTAAGGGTGGTGAAACACTGACCTTGACAGAGCAGATCATCAAGAGGTGGAAGGAGCACTTTGAAGAAATCCTCAACCTGATGGACCCCCCCCTTCCAGAAGGCAGCTCCAGAAACCTGTGGTGAGATTGGCTCTATTTCTGATGCTGGGGTCGATATGGTGTTAAAATGCTTTCGTAGTGGTAAGGCAGCAGGGGTAGATGAGGTTTGCCCAGAGATGTTGAAAGCACTGGACAATGTTGGGATGTTGTGGTTAACGCGCTTCTTCAATGTTGCATGGAAGGCAGGTGCAGTACCTCTGGACTGGAAAACTGGGGTGGTGGTACCAATCTTTAAGAAAGGAGACCAGAGGGTGTGATCCAACTATAGGGGGATCACACTCCTCAGCCTGCCTGGCAAAGCCCGTTAGTTGAACCTCAGATTCAGGAAGAACAATGCCAATTCTGTCCCGGCTGTGGAGCAATGGATCGGCTCTTTGCTTTCTCGCAGATACTCGAGGGGTCATGGGAGTTTGTTAATCTGGTCCACCTTTGTTTTGTAGACCTGGGAAGGCATATGCCTGCATTTCCTGAGATATCTTGTGGGAAGTGCTGCGGAAGTATGAGGTGCCGGTGCTGCTTTTGTGTGCTATCTGGTCCCTGCACTCTTGGAGTGAGAGTTGCGTTCAGATTCTTGGCATTAAGTCAGGTTTGTTCAAGGTGGGTGTTGGACTCCGCCAAGGGTGCATCTCGTCCCCACTCCTGTTTGTGATTTTCATGGACAGGATATCAAGGAGCAGCCAAGCTGTGGAGTGTATCCGGTACAGAGTCTCGGAGGTGGCATCTCTGCTGTTTGCAGATGATGATGTCCTTCTTGCTTCTTCAGACTGCGATCTCCGACGTGCACTCGAATGTTTCGCTGTTGAATGCGAAGCGGCTGGTATGAGAATCAGCACCTCCAAATCAGAGGTCATGGTTCTCTCCAGGTTAGGGGGAGCAGCTGCCCTTAGTGGATGAATTCAAATATCTAGGGGTCTTGTTCACGAGTGATGGCAAGCAGGAGTGTGAGATCAACCGGTGGATTGGTGGCAGTGATCCGGGCACTATACCAATCCATGGTGGTGAAGTGGGTGCTGAGTTCTCGGGCGAAGCTCTCAGTTTACAGGTCACTCTATGTCCCCATTCTCATCTATGGTCATGAACTTTGGGTAATGACCAAAAGGAGGAGATTGCAGGTACAAGCAGTGGAAGTGAGGTTTCTCTGCAGGGTGGCTGGGCTTACTCACCGAGACAGGGTGAGGAGCTTGGCTTTCCAGGAGGGCCTCAGAGTAGAGCCGCTAGTCCTCCGGATTGAGAGGAGCCAGATGCCACCTCGGTTTGGGCACCTAATAAGGATGCTCCCTGGGAGGCTTCCCTTGGAACTCTACTGGGTATGTCCCACCGGGCGTAGGCTCCAAGGCTAACCCAGAATAGGCTGGAGGGGTTATATCTCCCGGCTGGTGTAGGAGCGCTGGGGAATTCCACATGAGGAGGTGGAACCTGTTGCGGAGTAAAAGGAGGTCTGGTTCTCCCTACTCTCCATGCTGTCGCCGCAACCCTCACCAGGAAAAGCGGCATAAATGAAAAAAAGAAGTAAAAGTTGATCCTCAGAGAAGGAAAACAAGTTACAAGCATGTGATTAGTTCAATTACCTGTTAGTCTCACATCATCTGGTGTCAGGCCCTGCCGCTGCCTCTGTTTGTCCACTCCTGGGGTTCTGAAGGACTGTCCCAGACACTTGCGCAGATCAAATAAACACGCTTTCTGGGTGTTAGTTGATTAAAATGCAGGTCTTTCCCTGCTCAGTCCAGGGATGCCCTCGCAGGGCTCAGCAGTCTATTCCATTTGGTTGGTACTGGGCAATAAAAAGAGGACATAACCCCTAAAACAGTTCGTGTCAAGTCCCTTTAACACCCCTGCATACTGCCTACTCCAGGCTGCTTCTTTCTCAAAATACTGTTCTTTGGGGCCTTCCAGTTCCCTCTTTAAAGGCTTTTTTCCTCCTGACTGTCACTACAGGTCACTCCAGCTAAGCCGCTCCCTATGGCTGGTGTGGGGACCCCTGCAAGTGTCTCTCTGAAGGTCTTTGTCAACTGAGCAGGCTCCCTTTTATAGGAAGTACTGCCTCTTGGTTATCATAACTTGTTTTTGGGTCAGGTGCCCAGGAACCCCACACCATAACCTATCAGATAACTAGATACTGGTGAGGCTGAGCCAATTTCACCAATATTGGGATATCAGTCATGTAAAATTTTTTGCACAAACACCATATACTTAAACATAAAAATCAAGGCAGATGGTAAAACAAAGTGTCCTATAAAATGTACCAACCCTGCTAACCACATATGTTGTGATGCCACATAAAAATTCCTAGATAACATTTCTGACAACCAGTAATGATTGTGTAAGGGAGAGAGTTTGGAGATGGTCAGGATTTTTTGTTCTTTGTTTTTTGCCTCCAAAGAATCATATGCAGTAAAAATCCCAACAAAACACTAAATCTTTAATCTTTTTCTCTGACCTTTATAATTTTTGTTTGCATATTGCACCTGATTTTTCTAGCTCTGTTGTAATTCTAAATACTGAAAGCTTTTTTAGAAGCCATATCGTGACAGATTAAAGCTGCCTGACAAGCTCTCTTTTGGGGAAATATTGTATTTGAGAACACTTTATTATGCAACGAACAAAGAGATTGCTCTGATCTCAAGATGGTAAAGACATAACAATTTATTTCCAAATAAACTAATAGTTCTTCATACTCTGATAACTCCTTTCTTTCTGTCTCTCTTGCCTGCCTTCCCTCTATCTCAGTTGGTCTATCAGAATTTTCAGTGTCCTTGTCGCTGATGCACTTCTAAAAAAGATAGTTAGAATCATAGAATATCAGGGTTGGAAGGGACCTCAGGAGATCATCTAGTCCAACCCCCTGCTCAAAGCAGGACCAATCCCCAGACAGATTTTTGCCCCAGATCCCTAAATGGCCCCCTCAAAGATTGAACTCTCAACCCTGGGTTTAGCAGGCCAATGCTCAAACCACTGAGCTAGTCCTCCTCCCCCAAATATATGGAAATATACCTATCTCATAGAACTGGAAGGGACCCTGAAAGGTCATTAGGTCTAGCCCCCTACCTTCACTAGCAGGACCAAGTACATGTTCTTGAGTTTTATAGTAGTTTAACCATTTTATCTTAGTTCTAATAGTCAATAGTTTTAGTACTTTCTTTTAGATAGACTTTGGGTTTTACACCCACACCCATGTTCAGGTACTGGACTATGTCCAGGACTCGCGGCTTCAAACTCTGCGCTTCTTGCTCTGCTGCCTATGGGAAGCTCACATCATGTCCAGGAGCAGTATTTGCCAGTCCTTCCCCAGCCACACCTGACAAGGCCATGCTCTTGGCTTCCGGAAGCATCTCATGGACTTCGTCATGGAGCCCTCACTTGGACCCAAGCTGGGGACATCTTCCCTCCCCCCACCACGTTCATCAGCCTGATTCAGCAAGGAGCATAATTCCTGCTACCATGTCCGACCCCAGTGCCAGCGGAACCATACCCAGAGATCATTGCAGGGCCTAGTTGAGAGGTAAGGAAGCACGCTCATAAGCACCAAGTCTTCCTCCAAATCAAAAGAGGTGGATGCTCTTTCTACTAGTTTGTCCCAAGGGGACTGAGCACGCACCAAGTACCATAGACACAAGAAAAAGACCTACAAGCAATGGAATCCAGCGGTTCTGGACACCGATATGTCGGTACCGCCATCACTGGTACCCCACAAGATGTGGGACCCTTATGTACTGGGAAAGACTACAGCAACAGTTCCGATATCTTGGAAAGAGAGAGTGCCTCTTGCAACGGGGAGATGCAGAGCTGTGGCTGCGCCTTAAGATGTATTTGCCTTGCCGGATCTGGATTCACCCTTCCATCAGGTCCCTCCTCTTCTAGAGAGAACAAATCCCTACCACGGGACATGCTTCTGAGGAGCTCTGTGATAAAAGTAGCTACCGATACATGGAATTGCTTGCATGGAGCACTCAGAGCTGGGAAATCAAAACCACCTATCTTGCTGAAGAGGAATGCTGGTCAGCTGCCAAACCCACATGGAGCTCATGCAGCCAGAACCTACTCTATTTTGACTGATAGATTCTATAGGCCTGAGAGGGAAGAAAGAAGAAAGTCATAATACTTAGAGGACAGAAAAAAGGCAACACAAAGCTGCTGAATGGCTATAGGTACCTGAAGAGAAAATTTGTAATATCTTGCCTCCATGAAGAAGGAAGCGTAACAGTCTCTGAATCAGTGATGGTCATTTAACAAGAACATATGTTTTAGCAACTGTTTCAACAGTCTAAATGAACTAGTTTCTTTAAAAGTCAAGAAACTGCAGCCTATAAATGCTAATTCTTTAAGAAGATCAAAGAAGCAGTAAGAAAACCAAGAAGATGTTAGAAGTCACCTATGCTCGTTCTAGGACATACAATATAATTATATCAAAAGGAGTACTCAAATATTTTAATAGTAAATGAACAGATTGATAATGCTGATTAATGACCTGGTCAATCCATTGATATCCTGTTTCAGCACAGCTGTACTGCAGAGCCACAGAATAGTTCAAGAGAAATTGTACAATTTACCTTAAAATACAAACTAATCCAGAGATTCCCCCAGTCAGAAGAAAAATAAAAGGCGTTCACATAATTGCAGAATAACACAGCATGCTATGATAAGAGGGACATCTGACCGTTCTCAAGGAATGCAAGTCTGCCTTCCCTTTCAAGACAATAATATTTTCAGTAGATCATGAGAAAACAAGGCCCAGATCCAGCAAAGCACATGCATGACTTCAGGCGGGTCAGTAGTACAGTTGATTTCAGCATTCCTTGACTTCACTGGGACTTCAGCTTAAAAGTAGCACACATACTAAAATGCTTTGCTGGATCAGTGCTCAAGACACTATTTTTATTCATTCAAAAAATGGACCCGAGGGGGAACAAATTGTGCAGTTTTAACACGATGTTGAAATAAAATATAATTCTATAAAAATTTCAGGTAATGCTAATGGGACCCTGATATATTCAAATTCTATAATACTGCAGACACATTCCAATAAATCCATTTCCTAATTTTGCTTAGTGAACAAATGTTGCCTTTCAATTCCCCCCAGTGCAAACTCTGTGAACCAGATTTGAGAGTTTAGATTTTAAAAGGAAATGAAAAGCTTCTTTATGAAAAATATCAGGTGAATTAATCTTCACTCAATATAATTAGATTAAGGGGATCCAAGAATATATTTTTAAAGTATTTTGTTGATAATGTCACACAGCATAGCTATTAGGGGACACTAACATTCAATTTTTTAGTAGTTAGTGTCAAAAGACAAAGTGATAATGTCAGTTTTCTGTACACCAACCATTGCTCGCCTCCCCCTACGGGCCCCCCCCCCCCCAATTTGCCAGCCTTCACAGTGATAAATTTAAATTAGAGCAAGCTTTTCCTTGGCCCTTGTATGTGCTCCAAGAGCTACTGACATCAGATCACTTCTTTGCATGCACAGAACAGATACAAACTGCACTCAGCATTTTCTTGAAAATACTGCAAATCCTCTGAAGTCTAAAGCACTATTCTGTTTTATTCGCACCATATAAACATATGATACTGTTCTAATCTACATGGAGCACAAATACCATACCTAACCTTTTATAACTTTATGGACACAATTTATGAACTGGTCATAGTCTGTGAAAACATGAAGGTTAAAGAGCAGAATTTAGCCATATAATAATTTCACAAAATCTCACAAGGAATAATAGATTCCTTAAACAAAGGCTCTTTTAAGAACCACCGTTCTTGTGTAAAAAAAATTCTGTGACAAGAAACGTATGTAAAGCTGTGAATGAACATACTGCACATAAGAAAATTAAAGTGGGGATGCAGTTAAAAGCGACAATTTTACCACAATGGTTCAAACTGCTAAAGTTTTGAATGCTTTTAGTGTAGGCACATAAATGAATCCAACTGAATTTAAAATTGGATCTATAATACATTTATTATGCTAAAAAAAACAAGGAAAAACAAATGTACTCCTCAAAACACTAATGTGAACATTATACTTTACAGAAAAATACAAAAATACCTGTTCCTCCCCTCTGCATCTTATCCTGAGGAGACCAAACTCTCTCATATTGTTTCAATTCTATGGCAATGGCTGACAAATACACCTTCTCCTCTCATGTCTCCTTCTGTTCTGTCATAAATTTTAGCGTTTTTTAACATATATCTATCTATCTATCTATCTATCTTTGTAGATGTCTTGCTAACAACTCGATTAAAATGGCTAAAAAGGAGCTCCTTATATTTTCTTCTAAGACCTTTCTCCATCCTCTGGTTCTGTTAACATCACCTCTGTTCCTGGTAGTCATTTTGACTTCACCCTCTTCTTCCCACACAGGCTAAGTCACTTATCTTACATATTGATGTAGAAATATCACCTCTATGCTGTCTCCCTAGAGACCCGTATGGGATGTTTTGAGTTGTCTGTGACTTTTATTTCCTTTATATGTCCCTCAGATCAAATGTTCATATGTATTTGAAGTTTTCCCTTCCAGGGCAAGCCCATATTCCTGTCCCATCCCACCTCCACCTCAAAAGATGAAGTTAATTACGGTTTTATTCTCTCCACCTGCCTTCTCGTCTTTCCCAAAATAGATAGCTAGAAACACACATTCCAAGAGATTCAGGAAGACCAAGAAACACAAATCTGAGAAATCGGTAGTCTTTCTGTTCAGAGGTAGGCAAAAATCTCCTTCTCCTCTGAATCCAACAGGAAAGGCTTTTTTTTTTTTTTTTTTTTTTTTTTAACTGATGACTGGACTGTATTATAGAAAAGGTCCAGTCTATCCTGGATGTGTCAGATGAGGAAACAGACAAAGTTTTGCTTAAAAAAGGAATCTACTAAAAATGAAAATATCCAAAGAAGGAGCTTGATTTAGCCACACATTTTTTCCATTGAATCTAGAATGGATTTCAGAGGGCTATGCCCAGAGCACCATAAAACCAACAGCTGGACTTGACTTAAACTGTATAAAGTCTAGATGGACAAATATACCAATCCTAAGGATAGATGCCATTGTCTCCAGGCTGAGTAAGGTGACTGATACCACTCAAAGGCACTGCGTTTCTTAAAGACTTGATTGATAAAAGCATAGAGCCATGGCTTATAATGGGCCTGATGAAACTTTAGTATCTTCTTGGCTGTTATCTTGGGTCAATCAAGTCAGAAACCTCATCATTTTGAGAGCAATGACATCAAAACTTTTCAAACTCTCTTTAAGGGCTTTTTAGTTGTCATGCTTGATCTAAAATGTATTGTATTTAATTCCTGTTCCTCTGTGTTTTACAATGGAAAGATGATGATATCTAGCTCAATGAATGGGTTGAAGATTCTCTCTCTAAATCCAGTGTTCATCTTCCATTCAACAGTGCACTGTATTATGAAAAAAAGTGACTGACTTATGTAAGCTTCAGCTACCCAGCCAAGAAAGACTGAAGTAAAAACACTTCCAGCTTCTGATATTTTTGAAAAATGTGGGCAGAGGCATCCTTATGCAACTTTTTATTCTCTCAGCGAGAGGGATTCTTTAACTATTCCTCTGGTCAGAGGGCCAGGCTTGGGATGGTCTTCCTAAATCATCCTGCAACACCACCACCTCTAAGTAACAATGAGCATAGGGGCCAGCCCAGATTGCATAAGCCATGTAAGCTGAAGGCTAAATGAATTCTTCAGTGCCTAGACGAGTTCAGCTTGTGACCGATGGGCCCTGAAGATAATCTGATTGGGTAATGCAGTTGAGTGTACAGTGTATCACCCTTCGTACACATAATTTCTTTCTTCGTACCGCTATCATTTCTCCCAATAAAGAAACAAGCTCTTCCGGATACAATTCACGAATCTGGGGACTTTGGGGTCTGTGCTTACTCTATTCCATCTTGGCAACTTCCTCGCCAGAGGGAAGCAAAACCTTCGCAGAGGAGACTTTAAAGTCGTCGTTACCTGGGTTTCCACTTGCTTCTTTATTATGCATTGTGAAGAAGATTTGGTGGCCTCCTCAGGTTTTAGTTAGAGGATCCTGCCCTTGCTGTCTTGCTTTTCCTTCAAAATAACCCAAACTAAAACCAATACTAATAATCTTGGACACAGTCTTTGTAGTTCATAGTACTAGTTATTCTCTAACTTGTCTCTCTTACTACTTACTATTTCTAAGTAGTTCATCTCTAGATTGTAGCACTATTTTTGTCTTGACTGATAATTGGTCTTCCAATAGAAGTACACATCTGCCAATCTGGAACATCCCTCCCTTGGATTTGTCTATGTTGATGCCCTTGTTTTCCCACTTAGGGGTTTAAGGCACCAAACAGGCTGTTGGATCCCAAAAGAGAATATTCATAGTTCTGCCTCCACACATAATTAGGTGGAATGGTGTTTAAGTGTCTAGATTGGTGCATGCCCATTCCCTGAGACCATTTAATAGGTAAGACAGAATTGTCCTAAAAAACTATTCACTACTTTTCATTTTTTGGAGGAGACATGAAATCCATAGTATTTTGAGATTCCAATACAAAGGAAAGAGTTGGATAAACCATCTAGTCTTTGTTCTTTGATCTTCAATTTTAGTTTCCTGATTGAATAAAACTTAGGAATTTACTAGAGGGTCTATATTCAAGTGGAAGTCATTTTAATTTAAAGATTTTACAAAAAAGATGTGATTGTATATTCTGTAAACATTTTACACGAATGCCTTTAGATCAGGGGTGGACAAACTTTTTGGCCCTAGGGCCACATCAGATACAGAAATTGTATGGAGGACCAGGTAGGGATGGCTGGGGGAGGCTATGCCTCCCCAAACAGCGAGGCGTGACCTGACCCCCTATCCAGCCCCCCGGAACCTCCATCCCATCTAACCCCCCCCCCCCGCTTCCCACCCCTGACTGCCCTCTCGGACTCCCACATCCTATCCAAACACCCCTGCTCTCTGCCCCCCTAACCATCCCCCCAGGATGCCCGTCCCCTATCCAATCTCCCCTGCTCCCCACCCCCTGGGACCCCCATCCAACCCTCCCTGCTCTCCTTGCCCCACGTTACCTGTGGGGTGGGGGGAAAGGAGGCTCAGTCCTTTCCCTGTGTGTTTCCCCTGCTCATTTGGCTGCTCTCCCTGGCAGTTGGGCAGGGCTCGCTCCCTGTCTGGGCTTGGCTGCTGGGGGAGGAGGGAGGTCCTGGCTTGCTCTTCCCCTGTCCCTGGCAGCAGGGCCCAGGCCCCTTGACCGCCCCCTGCAACCCTGGCTGCTCCTTGCCTCTGCCGCCCCCCCCCCCCCCCCCCCCCCCCGAACTCCCCCTGCTCCCCGTCCCCTGACTGCACCGCACTGGAGCACCAGGTCTGGCGGTGCTGTAGCCATGCCGCCTGGCCGGAGCTGCAGCCACGCTGCCCAGGCGCTGGAGGAACTGTGACTGCGAGGGAGGCAGTGAGGGAGGGGAGCAGAACTGGAGAGGCCAGGGGCCAACCTCTGCCCCACTCACCGCACTGCCGGGGAGTTGGGCTGGCTCCTCCGCAAACCTGTCCTGACCCCGCTACCTGGCAGGAGCTCAGGGGCCAGAGGGAAGGGTCCTGCGGACCGGATGTGGCCCACGGGCCGTAATTTGCCCCCACTGCTTTAGATTGTATTAAATATGAGAAAACAAGAGATGTTTCTTTGCAATGAGTAAGTAACGTTAAAACCCCATCTGTTGTCCAAAGTTCAGCTTCTCATTTGAAAACTTTCAGTGGGTGTGAGGATAATTAAGTTCGGTTCCAATTCAGGCTGAAATTTTCTCATATCCCAAAAATATTCCATTTCTTGTTCACATTGCAACCTGTGTGTTGGTTGTAGGGAATTCACCCCACACATATCCAAAGCATGCAAGTGTTGAGCTGTGTAGAACTAATAGCAACTGTGGTGAACTGAGATACCTGCTTTTTGAGGATGGACAAATCATCAGAAATGCTGTAGCCTCTGACAACCAGTATTAATGTGCTGTGGGAGGCAAGTCTTTTTAGCCCAGTGAGTTGTGGGTAACAGAATAGTTTGTTTGAATAAGTATTCACTCTTTTTCATTTAAACACATGCATTGGTTTGGTCACACTCAACATTGTCTCTACATTAAAAACCTTTGCTGTGATCATCTGTCTCATAGCAAACACTGACTTTGAAGGTGGCTAGTAAAACTGTAAATATTTGATTTTTATGTAACATACAGTCCCCAGGTAAGATCATTACCAAGACATCATTGCTGGTAGGAAATCTCTCATAATAAACACTAATAGTCGGTTTCTCTGAGATAAAAAGCAATGCTCTGCAGTTGATATTTCATTTGTGTTTTAACTGTTAAATGTCCCAGTGCAAAACGCACTACATGAATAGGGTGATGTCCCGATTTTATAGGGACCGTCCCGATTTTTGGGTCTTTTTCTTATATAGGCTCCTATTACTCCCCACCCCCCTGTCCCGATTTTTCACATTTGCTCTCTGGTCACCATTCTACATGAAGCACTGGTAACACAAATCTCAATTTATTTTCTTTCTTTTTGTTCTAATAAACATTTCTAGTCTTGTATTGAAATGGATAGCTGGTTTCTTGGCTCCCAGTTTAATGTGAGCTAATTTCATTAGCATATTTTAATAACAAACTTGATGATAAGCAGAAAACTAGCATATTGTGGACTAAATACACCTCATACGTGATAATCTTTCAAACATGATTATGATGCAATTCCATGGTTTTGTTTGTCCCATTACGGTTTACAGGAAAATATAATTCTTTTATCTTGGCACTGCAGTCAGATACTGCAGAAGCTAGTTTCTATAAATAGCCCTGATCTCACTGTCTCTTAGTGTTTCGGCGAATTTTGACATTTACTGAAGTGTAGACAGTAGAAAGAGTGCTTTGCATGCACAATGAACCCTTCACAACAGTACCAGGTGTTTTTGGTTTTTTTGTTATTTTGTTTGATAGGCCTTGTTCTCTTTAGTGCTGACAAACACTGCATGAAAGCAGAAAAAGGGTATTTGAAAATGATGTGGTGTGTTGTTTAATTTTTTTGAGACACCAATAGAGTGCGTAAGGATAGGCAAATATAAATTTTCATCCAGAAGAAATTATCTTTACTTCATTTAAGAGATGATTTGTACCAAATTAATGCTGTGTTTTTTGGAAACTGCATTCATGCCTTTGAAGTCTCCCAGCTGTTCAGTATACTTGTTCTTTTATGTAACATGTTTCTGACGTGTGGAAATCGTTCTGACAATAGTACCCTGCATTTTTAGGCTTTGAATAGTGCAGCGGGTCAGCCTTGAGGAAATAAAATGTGAAATTAAACACCTCGACACATACAGTACTATTTCCAGTTCCATCTAGCAATGAAAACCACTGAAAATAATTCTATGGGGAGATTTGTACACGTGCTTACTCATTCAGCTGCATCAGAAATAGCTGTCATCCTTTATTGTGTGCATCATGCTATGCAAATATCTTGTTTTTTCAGAAAGGTAGTGTGTTTGTGTTTGATGGTAATAACTGAAAGACTGCAGGTGTGAACCAGGCTGCTTCATTTTATTTTTATTTTATACTAAAACACTTGACAAGCTGTACTGGCAGAATTTATCTGAGGGCAACACTAGCATGGTAGTAATTAGAGGGAAGGCAAACTCATTAGTCAGAAACAAAGCTAAAGAAAGTCATGAGAGGGTGGGGGGTGAAGGGAGGGAGCTTGAGCCAATAGTTTCTGGAAAAGCGCTGGACTCCTAAGTTTAAATACATTGATCCAGAAGGAGTGTGTTCCTCCCTGATGTGTAGTGGTTTGAAATACACCAGGGACTACAGAGTTACTGTATGTGTTGAAATGCTCTTGTACTGGGTTTTTGCGCACTCTGTCTCCTAAGTTCGCTGTCTATCAGACACGTGGTGGTATGTCCGTCCTCTATTTAATCTTGTTTTTCTTCCCCCCAGCCTTGAGCAGAAACTCACCTTCACTGTTTTTATAGGAGACTGTGGAGATTAATGTAGCTTCTCCCTTGGATTAGGAGAAAAGTGAGGAGTAAACCAGACTGGGTATCTAGGTAGTTAGTATTCTGTAGATTCTGTGGAATTTGAGGTGTGTGTGTGTGTGTCTGTGCATGTGCGCGTGAGAGTGTCACAAAGCAAAAGACTAGTTTAATACATCTGCATTTGAAGTTGACATTGCACCCAAATTGTAACAAAGGTATTGTCTTCTGTTTTACCTTACATAAACTACTTTGTGAGAAATCTATTTCTATATTTAAAATTAATAATGGGACATACATTTCCTTTGAGTAAAATGTATCTAAGTAAACATTACACTGAAAATGAGAAGATTTTAATTGAGCTCTTAAATTTTTAGATGTTTTGTTTAAAATAATTTTGTTAATGTATGTTTGTGTCTTTCTAGTATTTTATGCTTTAATGTTACGTTCAGTGTTTTAAAGACTGCCAGGAACACTATATAAGAAAAGAGAAAAAATGCAAATTATTTTGAAGAAATGTAATCTAATTTTTTTTGTGTATATATGTGACACTTGCCCCACTCCCTTTCAGGAAAAAAATTACACACACACACACACACACACACACAATATTGGCAGAAAGCTATTTGCCAGTGTGCTGGGGCAAGAAGCAAAAAAAGCATACTGGTGCATGAAAATCTAGCAATGTGGTACTATATATAGAGACTTAATATGAAATAATTTAATGTAAAAAGATTTCAGGAAAATATATGAGAAACATACTGTGTGAAAATATTCAATGTTTAGAGCGAACAGTTCATTATGGCAATTCTTAACCAACAAATGACTCCCATTAATCATATTTTGGGCAAACTATGAATTTCCAAATTTATCAGATGTAACATTTTAACTAAGTGCCAGACTCTTAATGACTTCAACCGGTAAGGAGTTGGGATGCTTTAGATCTTAGCTAATTTACAACATACATTTTCTTGGAAACCTCTAAATGTCTTCATTATTTTGGGGGAGAAGAATAGCACAGTGTGTTTTAGCATGTTATGAAAGTAATAGTAAATGGAGAGACTGAACAGAATCCCTGCGTATCTAGTGAAAAATAAATGCAGTGTCCTCCTTTTTACTGATTATTTTCCTACAGTGAAGGAAAAGATGTGGAGAACATAGGATAGTTTATTATTCATAATTGAGATCTTGTCTTTTAATTCATGGGTTTGGTATTTCTCATTAAAACTCTGAATATAGCCTTTGTGCTTTTGCTAACGTCATTAATCTGATTGTATTAATATGTTCTCAAGGCAGAACCTATAAAAGCAATTTTCTAGTCTACCATAAAATATTCATGAATACAGGCTTTTTTGTTTTGATGATGCGTTCATTAAGTAGAAAAGGTTTTATTGTTTTCAGGAGGGCTCTGCAGGTCAGAGCATTCAGTGCTTCTGTTGGGAACTCATGGCATTTCAAGTAGTTTTTGAGACGGAAATAGTACGAGTCATGTTTGACGCACCACTCATTGAATACAATGAATGAGAATTGTGGTTATGATCTCTGCAGCTGGCACACTGTGCTAGGACTTGAGACATTTTTTGTGGATTTGTTGCTCCATTGTATCTCTACTCAGTATTAAAAATGTGATATTTGTTGAGTTTTCTCAGGAATATTAAACTGTCTTTTTTTTTTTAAACGTGATGAAACTTAATCTGTTTTTACAGGGCAAATTAATAGTAATTTAGAGCTGAAAAGCTCTCTGAATTGCTCACTATTCTCTTCTAAATACTCCAGTGGTTGAGTAATGCAAAGCTTTAGCTACTCCATTTGGTCTAATGCAGAACAGCTTAAGTAGTCATTTCTTTTCCCATTGAATAGCATTTTTTTTTAAATTTAGTAACTCTGACACTTGGGTCATGAATTAGTAGTGTGTGAGGAAATTTTAGGTGCATATTTAGAACTGAAATTTCACTTAATGTGAATAATTTTGATGTAACGGTTCCTAGCTCTGAAAATTAGCCAGACTGAGTAAACAACTTCCACCTGCATTTTAGAAATTGTAATCTTTATGTAGAGTTTTCATAAAGATGTATGCAGTACTGCCAACTCCAAATGTTCAGTTATCTTGTCAGCCTACAAAAGTCATACACTATACTTAAAAAGCATGAAATTAAAGCAAACAAACCTGGGAGTTCTTTAGATTTGCCCTCTGGTTTTGATCTTTAGCATTCACAATTTCAAGTTCTTCTCTGCAACAATTAGGGCTAGAAACTTACTTAATGAGTTAAATTCATTACTTTAATGAATTAAAAAAAAAAGAATGGTGGGATTCTCTCATAAGAATTCTAAGCTGTGGCTTTAAGAAAAACACAAAACATTGAAAGACTCAATAAAATTGTGAGTGCAAGCAAAATTGTGCATAGTATTGTTCATATTCATTATTTCTCTCTCAGAAGCTTTCTGGGTAGGGAATCCATATACAGCTGACTACTCTAGTATTAACTATTTCTTTAAGGTTTGGATTGTGATCATACACTGTATTTGATAAAAAATTCCTATATATCATAATGGATTTAAGCTAGATTTGGTTGAATAGTCTAATTTGAGGCTAAATTCTAACGCTCACTGGTATGAAATCAATACAGATTCTCCAGATTTACCCCAATATAACAGAGATCAGACTTTAGCCCTAAATGAATTATCTTTTCAGTAGATTCAGAATTACATAACATGAAAAACCAAATTGTGAGAAATGTATTGCCACCTGTTTGAGATATAGTTATCATGCAGATTTCATACTGTTTACAGTGAATATGATGAAGCATACCTATAGTCCCCTTGGAGCAGAGGCTTTGTCTATTAAATCTAAGGTCTGGTCTACACTGGGGGGAAGGTGGGGGCGAGCTAAGTCAGTCTAAGTTATGCAACTTCAGCTATGAAAATAGCGTAGCTGAAGTCGACGTACTTAGAGCTATTTACCGCGATGTCTTCACTGCGGTAGGTCGACTATTGATGCTCCCTCGTCGACTCCGCCTATGCTTCTCGCTCTGGTGGAATACCGGAGTTGATAGGAGAGCACTTGGCGGTCGATTTATCGCGTCTTCACTAGATGCAGTAAATCGATCCCTGCTGGATCGAGCGCTCCGGAGGCAAGTGTAGATATGCCCTTAACTGTTGTTTTGATGGAAATAGTAAATTGGCTCCTTCACAACCACAGTACATGTTGTTTCTGAAGATGAGTTGTGCATGATCTAGCTGTTACAATTTTTGTTTTCTACTGCTTACTTTTTTGTGTGGATATTTTCATTAGTCCATTGCATCCTGAGACTTCTGGCAGGCTCTCAAAGATATGTGCTCTAGGAATCTTGCTGTGATTATAGCCTTGTTCTATCTTGGGAGAAAAAAATTTCCGTGATGGTGGCGGGGGAAATCCCATATTTAGAAAAATCTATTGTCTGTCTGTGCTTAACATACATTATACATTTGTATGTGTTTTCCAGGTTAGTATTTATGTATAGAGATATTTGATAACATTGGAGGTCTGTCATTACTCCGCCGAATTCTAAAGTTCTAGTCTCCACTGTAGATGGCCATCAGAGAATTCTCATAGAGCTGTGAACAGAATCTGTTGAACAGATTTCATATTTGGAAGAGATCATAAGGGAAACATTAGACCAAACTTCTTCTCAAATGATTTCCCCCCGTCTGCTATAATGCACATTTTATGGCTCAATGTGAACCAATAGTTTTTGGAAATTGAGTGAATTAGTTGAACATTAGTAAATGTATCTTCAATCTTTAAAAAAAGAATCTGAATGCTTTTGTTCAGATTTTGGACTCTAGGAAACTGAATATTAGTTTCAAACTTTAAAATTTCTTTCCCTTGCTTTCAAACCATTAATGTTCATATAGCATTAGGTCTAACTTTAGTACCCGAAAATTCATACTTAAATGCTGACACAATTCTAAACTCCCCCTTTTACGTCTGGCCATAAAATACCTAAACTGATGCATTATATCACAAACTCAAATTAAGAGCATCCATGCTAAACAAAATCTATTATAAAACCATATAGTATGGTACAACTTTGACTACAGATCAGACCTTGGGGAGAGCTGTTGTATGGTGAGCTTGTTTGAAAATCTGCCCCATATTTTCTCTCTCTCTCTCTCTCTCTCTCTCTCTCCATTCTTGTATGGCCCATGTTGTAGAGTATCTGAGAACCTCTCATGAGTAAAAATGACATTAGTGGTGTCTCTCTCTCTCGCTCCCCCTTTCTACTGACAAAGGCAGGGTTTTTGTGTTTTTTGTTTTGTGGTATATTTGGTTTTGGAATCTTTCTCTTTTTCATGTATGAAAGTGATGGTGCCATTGCAGGAACAACTGCGATTTTTGACTATTTTAAAGGGTAATACTTACAGACCTTAGCAGGTCTTGGAACCACAGCAGAGTGAATTGTAAATACAAATATAATATATAAAATAACCATTCAAACCTATCTAACAGAAGTGTTCTCAGACTTTTCCATAGGATGGTCCTTATTTTAATACAGAGACTGGCTCATGGCCATCTCTCCGGCCAGTAATGGTTGGAGAGATGGGCCACATTGCATCCCTATGCCAACTATTGCAATTGCTTACATATTTAATGTATTATAGCTGTCTTTTAATGGTTACAGTTAATAACCAAGAAGAGGAATGAGCACTGTGAACCATCACTTGTTTCCTAGGCCAACAGATTGGGAGCCACTGATCTAACCGAATAAACTGTAAAGATAGCCAGTTGTTTAATTACATATTTCACTCCCACACTTGAAGATAGTGTTACAGTCAGCATGGATTTATCAGGAACAAATCATGTCAAACCAACCTGATAGCTTTGTTTGACAGGGTGACAAGCCTTGTGGATAGCGGGTAAGCGGTAGATGTGGTATATCTTGACTTTAGTAAGGCTTTTGATACTGTCTCGCATGACCTTCTCATAAACAAACTAGGGAAATGCAAGCTAGAAGGAGCTACTATAAGGTCGGTGCATAACTGGTTGGAAAGCCGTTCCTAGAGAGTAGTTATCAGTGTTTCGCATAATGAGTGGGGTCCTGTAGAAATCAATTCTGGGTCCGGTTCTGTTGAATATCTTCATCAATGATTTAGAAAATGGCATAGAGAGTACACTTATAAAGTTTGTGGACGATACCAAGCTGGGAGGGGTTGCACGTGC
This sequence comes from Trachemys scripta elegans, assembly GCF_013100865.1. NCBI lineage: Eukaryota > Metazoa > Chordata > Testudines > Emydidae > Trachemys > Trachemys scripta. Next base: position 71,475,545 of record NC_048308.1, read on the forward strand.
TTTGGAGGATAGGATGAACATTTAAAATGATCTGGACAAATCTGGAGAAATGGTCTGATGTAAATAGGATGAAATTCAATAAGGACAGATGCAAAGAACTCCACTTAGGAAGGAACAATCAGTTGCACGCATACAAAATGGGAAATGACTGCTACGAAGGAGTACTGCGGAAAGGGATCTGGGAGATTGTGGAATCGCCATCATTGGAGATATTTAATAGCAGGTTAGATAAACACCTGTCAGGGATGGTCTAGACAATACTTAGTCCTGTCATGATGGCAGGGGACTGGACTAGATGACCTCTTGAGGTCCCTGCCAGTCCTGTGATTCTATGACTACATGTTTACATGTTATACACAGTCTTTAAATTAGAATCAGCCATACAAACATCTCCTGTTGTAAGTGGTTCACAAATGGCCACTGAACTCCAACAAGAGATTCTTAGATTCATCTAGCTTTGTGATGATGCCTGCATTTGAAACAGGATGCTATCTGTATGCTGCAGGTAGTGGCAAACAACTGTGTGTGAAACTACAGTGTGTAATGGTCTGTCATTTTCACAAGCCTGATATTCTATGGGAAATTTGCTACAGTATGTTCCAGGGCACAGACAAGGTTCTAGTGGTGGCTATTTTCCTATTTTGTGCTTCTGGATCTGGAGAGGAATGTGGGGGAGTGGAAAAAAAATGGAGCAGGGAAAAAAGACAGGAAGGAAAACAATAAGAATGGCGGGAGTAAGTTGTAGGATGAAAAATAGTATTTCCAGCAATCTGACCTTTTGCTGAAATAGCATCCACTTTAATAAAAAAAAAAAAAAAGTCGTCTGCATAGTGTGAATATGTGGGCAGGTTTAAAACAAACAAAAGGAAGTATTTTTTCACACAACCTGTGGAACTCCTTGCCAGAGGCTGTTGTGAAGGCCAAGAATATAACAGGGTTCAAAAAAGAACTAGATAAATTTATGGAGGATAAGTACATCAATGGCTATTAGCCAGGATGGGCAGGGATGGTGTCCCTAGCCTCTGTTTGCCAGAAGCTGGGACTGGGCGATGGGATGGGTCACTTGATTACCTGTTCTGTTCATTTCCTCTGGGGCACCTGGGTTTGGCCACTGTGGGAAGATAGCATACCGGGCTAGATGGACCTTTGGTCTGACCCAGTACAGCCGATCTTATGTTCCTATATGGGAAACCCCTAGGAACAGCTAGGTGCTGCAGAAAGTGGTTTTGGTGATTCATTAGCTAGAACACTCTTCTGAGTCTGTAATGCTTGGTGCTAGATAATTACTTTTTGCTCATGTAAATTCCCACAATACCTTCATCTGGAGACTCTCTCTATATATATATAATACAAGTAACTTCATGTGCTAAACTACATTTTTGTGTGGTAAACAATTGCTACATTCCATCTTGGAAGTGGCTGCATTTCACTGACAGTGTCAATCATGTCATCTCTGTTCCTGTGTATAGTTTGGATATCAGCTTATGTGAAACACCTTTTTGACCTGCTCGAGTCACAGGTCAAATTTAGGCAAATTGAAAACTTTGCTTACAAAAAAAATATCCAGCATATCTCTATTCCCAGATAGTCACTCACACTATGGCCTTGTGCAAAATCTGTCTGTCTTCCCTGTCTTAATTTTCATACTGTAATTTACTTTCAGCTTCAACGGTTTCTCCTTCCAAACGTTCCTCCAAAATAGTCTCTGCTCCCTTGCAGAGTGAGCTATTTTTGAAGGGATGGATAAGCGCTTGCTTTTCCCAGACAAAGCCTTGCTTTTGACAAATGTCTAAACAGTTCTGGCAGTGGAGCACCTCAGCCTAAGCCAAGCTTCCACCCTCTTCAGAGGCTTATCTCCGAACAGATGCTACGCTGTACAAAGGGGCATGATGTGGCATTCCTAGGTATCCATCTGCTTTAGAACCCCTGCATTAGCTGCTAGTACGCTGAGGCCTTGGCTACACTTGCGGATTCACAGAGTGTAGTCGCGCCGCCAGCACTGCGAGAGCTCTCTCGCAGCGCTGCAAGTACTCCACCTCTCCGAGGGGAATAGCTTGCAGCGCTGCGAGCGAGCGTGCAGTGCTGCAGGTGCTGATTACACTGGCGCTTTACAGCGCTGCACTCGGGGGGGAGTGTTTTTTCACACCCCTGAGCGCAGCAAGTGCAGCGCTGTGAATTGCCAGTGTAGCCAAGGCCTAAGCTGTGTTTAGTGCTTCTCTGTTACGCTACAGTTTGTCCTCCTTGGAAAGGGAGTTTTCTTGGGACCTCTCCTATCTTCACCTGACATTTGAATTTTTCCCGTTTCCTTGTAAATTTTTGGCCACAACTATGTCCCACAAAATAGATTTCATTTAGCAGTTTGCATTAAGTATGTAATAATATTAATACCCTACCTAGCTCTTATCTTGAGAGCTTTTCATCTTTAGATTTCAAAGCACTTTAAAAAGATCAGTATCCTCTCCTTTTGTTGATGGGGAAACTGAGGCATCAGGAAGGAAGTTACTTAGGCAGCATCACCCATCAGAAGAGTGAAAGTCAGGAATTGACCTCAGGTCTCCAGTCTAGTGCTCTGTGCACTAGGTTTCCCATTCCAGAAGCAGATTAATATGAGTTTCTCACCTAGTGTGCAGCTCCTATGATGTGAAACTGTGGGTCCTCTTTAGGGTTGCCAGGTGTCAGGTTTTCGACTGGAATGCCTGGTCGAAAAGGGACCCTGGTGGCTCCAGTCACCACCGTTAAAAGTCTGGTTGGAGGGGCCGGCAGGCTCCCTACCCAGCTCCGCACAGCCTCCTGGAAACAGCGACATGTCCCTTTGCTCCTAGGCGTAGGCATGGCCAGATGGGCTCCACAGGCTGCCCGAGCACCAGCTCCGCAACGCCCATTGGTTAGGAACTGCAGCCAATGGGAGCTGCGGGGGTCGATGCCAGTGGGTGGCGGCAGTGTGCACTGCACAGAGCCGCCTGGCCATTGTCCTTGCACCTAGGAGCCGGAGGGACATGTTGATGCCTCCGGGGAGACGCCAGAGGTAAACGCTGCCCAGAGCCCACACCCCTCATCTCCTCCTGTACCCCAACCACATACCCCAGCCCTGAGCCCCCTCCCGCACCCAAACTCCTTTCCCGAGCCTGCACTCCCTACCCCACCCCAGAGCCCCCTTCCGCATTCTGAACCCCTTTTTTCTGGCCCCAGCCTGGAACCCGCATCCCCAGCCCAGAGCCAGTACCATCTCTCACACCCCAATCCCATGCCTCAGCCTGGAGACCCCTCCCACACTCCGAACCCCTTGGCTCCACCCTCCAGCCCTCTCCTACACCCCAAACCGTTCATCCCGGCCCCACCCCTGAGCCCGCACCCCAACTGCTTGCCCAGCCTGGACTTCTCCCACCCCCGCACCATGAACCTCTCATTTCTGGGCCCACCCCAGAGCCCTCACCCCCTCCTGTACCCCAAATCCCTGCCCCAGCCCAGTGAAAATGAGCAAGTAAGTGAGGGTTGGGGAAAGCAAGTGATGGAGGAGGGATGGAGTGAGAAGGGGCAGGGCAAGAGTGTTTGGTTTTGTGCAATTAGAAAGTTGGCAACCCTGTGGTATCCAGATCACTCCTCTGTACTGGTTGTGCTAAACAATTCAAATCCCATTTATACCCTGGAATGGCCAAGGCCATTAGTTGTCCATGGCTACTTCAGCGTTCATGTTAATGACTCTTCCAGGTTAGCTGATGCCTTCATCACTGCCTTGACAATCATGGGACCCTCTTAACTGGCTTTTGGTTGAATTTAGAAGTTAAAAGATTCTGTTCCTGCTCCCCCAACTGCAAGCTCTGCTGTTCACTCAAGAATCTATCTGTAAATCACCTTGTGTTCTTACCTTCTTATTTATCACTACCAGTAACTCTGACTTCCGTTATGTATAGCCAAGGTGTAGAGAGACAAGGTGGGTGAAGTAATATCTCTTTTTGGGACCAATTTCAGTTGGTGAGGATCAAACTTTCAAGCCACACAGAGCTCTTCTTCAGGTCTGGGAAAGGAGGTATTCCCAGCCTCGCAGCAAAATGCAAGGTGGAACAGATTGTTTAATGTAAGTAGTTAGCACATATTGTAACAGCCCATTCAAGGTAGAGTGGCCAGTTAACATCTCTGCAATCATAGGACAAAAAAATGATTTGTATGTTGGATTGCTGTAATAAGCCAAAAATCCAGTGACTCTGTTCAGTCCATGATTTTTAGTGTCTAGCAGAGTAATGCATTTAAGTTCCCAGGCTCCTTTTTTTGAAAGTGTGGAGGTTTCCTTTGAGGATGAGGACTGATAGGTCAGCTCTGGGTGGTCCGTTACAACAGCAGTTCTCAACCAGCGGTCAGGGGCTCCCTCAGGGGGCCACAAGCAGGTTTCAGGGGGGACACCAAGCAGGATCAGTGTTAGACTTGCTGGGGCCCAGGGCAGAAAGCCGAAGTCCCACTGCGTGGCTGAGCCCGGGGCCCTGAGCCCTGCCACCTGGGGCTGAAGCAGAAGCCTGAGTAACTTAGCTTCACATGGACCTCTGGGCAAATGTCCTGCTTGCTACCCCCTAACACCGGCCCTCGCTTTTATACGCAGAAAACAAGTTATTGTGGCACAGGTGGGCCATAGAGTTTTTACAGCATGTTTGGGGGGCCTCAGAAAGAAAAAGGTTGAGAACCCCTGCCTTACAATATGTGCTAATTACTTACGCTAAACAATCTGTTCCACCTTGCAGTTTGCTGTGAGGCTGGGAGTACCTCCTTTCCCAGACCTGAAGAAGAGCTTTGTGTGGCTCAAAAGCTTGGCTCTCTCACCAACAGAAGTTGGTCCAATAAAAGATTGTCACCCACCTTGTCTCTCTAATATCCAGGGACTGACGTGGCTCGAACTACACTGCATACAACAGTTGAGGTGTGCAATTCTATTTTAGCAAGTTTTCCTAGAGCCCAATGTCCCACTTACTGGCTTGCTGTTGGCTAAAAACATTATTAACCCAGTTTATTTGGGAGACTTTCCCTGGTGCAGACTTGAAAAGAGATCAAGAGAGCTCATGTGCAGTTTGTTGATAATACCACGCATCATATTCCTTGCTATACATGTTTTCGGATAACACAGGTCTTTTCAAAAAGAGAGAGGGCACGTTTTGCTTTTAAAACAGGTTTCCATCTCAGTGAGTGAATAAATTGACATACCTAGGTTGTGTGTCCTTTTATAATATGAAATATAAAAGAGATGGTGTTTTTGATTCAGGTATTGTGGTTCTAGAAAGTCTTCTAAAAGCCAAAGCTAAATTCACTATTGAACGGGGAATAGGCTGATCACCTTTTGTTTTGTTTGTTTGTTTTGCAGTTGATGTGAACACAGCACTGCCCTTGCAAGTTGCACCAACTTCAGTCCCCATGGATCTCCGCTTGGACCACCAGTTTTCCATGCCAGTGACGGAACCTACACTCCGAGAACAGCAGCTCCAGCAGGAACTCCTGGCTCTCAAACAAAAACAACAAATTCAGAGACAAATCCTTATAGCCGAGTTCCAGAGGCAGCATGAGCAACTCTCCCGTCAGCATGAGGCCCAGCTACATGAACATATAAAAGTAAGTGATTGAAACAGCTGTGAGCGGTGGGTAGAAATACTAATTTAAAAAAAAATGCTCTAAATGTAGGCAGACTTGTTTGAAAGGTGAAGAAGCAATGAGACTGGTAACCCCTGTTTAGAGAACCATATCTGTAGGTTTGATACAGAGAACCAAGTACCAAAATTTTAACAATGAGAGATTAAATTTAGATTCCAGTCTTCTAGGTCCTTATCTAGGCACCTAAATAAGTGGCCTGACTTTCAAAAGTGCTGAACTGCCCAACTACTCCCATCAACTCACTTATATAGAGGCCTGTGGATTTAGGAGCCTGCATTTAGGATTTCATTTTTGAAAAATCTTGGCCGTAAGTGTGAGGTTGAGGGAAAATATTTTGTATGTGATATTATTCCAAATTCATTCTCACCTGATGGATGCTTTATATAGCCAATATTTGTAACATTCTGTAGGAAAGTTAAACGAAGGGTTGGGTTTGAATGTAAACATCTGAGGCCTTGGCTACACTTGCAGCTGTACAGCACTGTGAGGTAAACCTGTCTTCGTACAGCTGAGTAGGGAAAAGCACTGCAGTCTGTCCACACTGCCAGCTGCCAGCACAGTGGTGTGGCCACACTTGCAACATTTGCAGCTGTGTTGGGAGCAGTGCATTATGGGCAGCTATCCCAGCATTCATATGGCTGCAACATGCTTTTCAAAACGGGGGGGTGGATTGTGACAGGAAGTCTGGGGGAGAGAGAGTGCTTTTTGGAACATGTCAGCTTTCTATTTTGCAAGTTCCGAACTCCCGGCCCCCTGCTCATTCATTTACTCATTCAAAGCAAGCTGCAAATTGTTTGCTTTTCTCTGTGGTACGAGCTTTGAAACCGGCACTTCCACATTCCTGCAGCCGGTCACAACAATGGAGAGGATTTGCCACTTGATAAGGTGATTAGTACAGCACTGCAAGCGTTTACACTCACACCCGTGAGTCGTAGCCACTCCGCTGCAGCTGTTATTCCTCTCGGAGATGTGGAGTACCTGCAGCGGTGTACCCAGGGAGATACAGCGCTGCAAGTGGCCTGCCAGTGTGGATGGGGAGTGAGTTACAGCGCTGGGGGAGGCTTTACAGCGCTGTAACTTGCAAGTGTAGCCAAGGCCTGAGATTGGGATATTAGAGTCTATAGGTCTTGGCTACACTGGCGCTGTACAGCGCTGCAATTTGCTGCGCTCAGGGGTGTGAAAACGTCCCCCCCTGAGCGCAGCGAGTGCAGTGCTGTAAAGTGCCAGTGTAATCAAAGCCTGTAGCGCTGCAAGCTATTCCCCTCAGATAGGTGGAGTACTTACAGAGCTGCAAGCTATTCCCCTCAGAGAGCTCTTGCAGCGCTGGCGGCGCGGCTACACTCGCGCTTCACAGCGCTGCCGCGGCAGCACTGGGAAGTCCTGAGTGTAGCCAAGGCCATAATCAGGGGTAGTCATTGCAGTGTATCTTCCTATGGCTTGTAAACTCTTTGAGGCAGGGACGGTGTGCACTTTGGTATTTGAGCAAAGCCTAGCACAAATATGGTGCTTTTATAATGGTGGATCATATTGCCTATTAACTGCAGAGGAAACTCAGCCTGAGTAAGGAGTGCTGAATAGAGGAGCATTAATTAATTTGATTAATGTTACAAATTTGGTGTTAGAATGGAGTGCACTTGTTGTCCAGTGCACATCTGCAAGTTATAAAGCAGTCCTCTGGATATTATCTTCTCCAGAGCAGCACAAAAGCACATGCAGGGTTGGGAAGAGGAAGGGGGAGAGGGTGTGTGTGTGTGGGGGGGTTGACTTTCAATATTAAGTGCACATTAACCTCTGCCCTAATGTTTTCAACTGCTCTGTCAAACAGAATGAAAGCTAACATAACAAATGGAAGTAGGAGGTACAGTTTGGAAGATTGCTGTTGCACAGTGAAAATGTTAAACATTATATAAATATTCAGAGTAACAGAGTATTGCTATGGTAACATCAGTTTTCAGAATTGCGAATGTGCTTTCCTCTCAAAGGGGGGTTAGAACTGCACAGGATACATAGTGCTGATGTAACATTAAAAAGTGATTGCACCTTGAATCTTATATAACTTTTTTATATGTAACCTTTCTTTTTAAAGGTTAAGTGCTATATTATATTTACAGACTTTCTAAACAGTAGAAAAGACCTATGTTAATGACTGTCCATTGTAACATAATTGACTTAAGTTGTCTTAATACTTAAGAAACTGAAGATTTAGTTCCAGCTATTGTGTGGATCATCAGCACTGTGCATGCGTTTGTGTGGTTTTAAGAACGTAATCTCTTTAGGGCAGGGACTGTCATTTACCATGTGTATGTACCATGTCTAGCACAGTAGGGCCTAATCTGGGTGTTTGTTGCCTTTGGGTGTTACCACAATGTAAATGTTAAATATTGGTACTGTCAGTAACACAGTACTGACCTTCAGCACAGACTTAAATTGTAGTCCGGGTTTCTGAGCATGAAAAATGCTGTTCATTCTGAACTGTACAAAAGGTATGGTGGTTGTCAGGTGAGGAGACATTCCTGCTAGTAACTTAATTATAAGGCCATTAATAATAATATTAAAAACAACATATCACATGGAACCTCCAAAATTAATGTACATGTTGAGTGTATCTTGGAAAAGTGCATAGTCTGGTTTGTATAAAAGTTGTGTTTATGACTTCAATAAAAGTCTACATTATAAAGAAAAATTGAGCACAGATTGAAAAAGCTAGTTCATTTAAACCAAACTATACTAATGTCATAATCATTATTTGCAGCTTTGGCACATTTTTATTGCATTTATTTATTGTTAATTATTTATTGTTAATAATTCAACCTACATTTAAAAATACTTGATATTTAATAAAATGACTGGGTGAATTAACCTTGGAAAACTGGCAGCTGTATTTATTCCAACCACCATTAAAGTTATCAGAGTTTTCATTCAAGAGCTTGAATGAAACACACAACCTCATGCTTGATCTCTGCCCAAAGATAGCGGTAGTGCTTGCAATTTATTTTTATTATTGTTGAGCTGTTTTGGAGCATAGGACATGGGGGGGGGAAATGCTCATCCCATTATTTTTTTAAAATAAAGCAAACAAATAACCTTGCAGCCGAAACAGGGAAGCTAGCTGTGAGCTGAAAGGTAAAACTTGGCATAGAAATAGCCCTGATTGAAGGGCTAGTGCCCTTCCTTTTTTCAGAGGAAATAAGTTTTGATTTGAAAATCAGATGATCAGCATGTGCAAGAGAGTTCTGTTAAACTTGTAGTGTGTAAGGATGGGTCTGCTCTCCATGTGTGTGCATGACTATATCTTCAGCTGCATAATGAAAGTTCTAGTCAGGTATATTGCTGCTAATTATATGACATCTGTGGCTGGAGGAAGGATAAATGGAGACCTTGAAGTGTGAGCATGTTGTGGAAATATCAGCGAGTGCTTTCTAAACAGATAGTTTCAAAGATGTATGGGAGAGGACTGTCTTCCCTGATCACTTTAGAAGTACTGCAAGAGTTACTCTGGAGAGAGCTGCCATGGGATTTGCATGTAGATTATTGCAAGCCAGCAGTCTCTCAAAGTCCTTCAAAATGAAGTGTTTTCTGAAAAATAAAGCCAAACTACCAACCAATACCAGATAGAGATTCCCTTTATGACCCTTCCTATTTGCTCTAGTGACTGAACCTTTTGCACTGTAGACATATCTGATTCATGGCATGACGGTTAGGAGTTCTTAGGGTTACCATATTTTGAGTGTCCAAAAAGAGGACACTCCACGGGGCCCTGGCCCTGCCCCCAGCCGCGCCCACGCCCCCAGCCCCAACTCCGCCCCTTCCCCAAAGTCCCCGCCCCAACTCCGCCCCCTCCCCTGCTTCCCGCGAACATTTGATTCGCGGGAAGCCTGAAGCAGGTAAGGGGGCAGGGTGGGGGGAGGAGGCGCGGCCCAGTCTGGCGCGCCCCCCCCCCCGGCGTCTCCAGCCTGGGTCAGCTCGGGCCCTGGGGTGCTGGCCCCGGGCCAGCCCCCAGCCGAGCACCCCTGGCTCAGCACCCCCGGCCCGGTCCCGGCCCAGCACCGCCGGCCCCGCATGTCCCGATTTTCCCAGACGTGTCCGGCTTTTTGGGATTTCCCCCCGGATGGGGATTTGAAGTCCCAAAAGCCGGACATGTCCGAGAAAATCCGGACCTATGGTAACCCTAGGAGTTCTGAGCATAAGTTAGCATTGTTTGCTATGAGTATGTCTGCACTGTGAGCTGGAAGTGTACGTTCCAGTTTGAGTGGACATACCCACAGTAGCTCTGATTGAGCTAGTACTCTAAAAAGAGAGTGGCTATGGGGGGCAGAGGCTAGCCATTCTGAATTCGTACCTGTCCGAGATACTAAGCATGTATTTGGGTGGCTAGCCCTTCCCACTGCTTGCACCACTGCGGCATCTCTCTGTGTTTAGCATGCTAGCTCTATCAGTAGGTATGTCCATTTGAGCTGGAATTTATACTTCCAGCTCAAAATGGAGATATATCCTATGTTGTATGGTATCCTATTATTCAAGAGATTATGGAATTGTAGACGTCTCTGTTAGGGGGCTTATTCCTTCATCCTTTCACTTCTCGCATGGTCCTTCTCGCATGAACAGAGAGCAACAATACCCAAAGTCCAAAGGCGCAAACAGTTCGATGTTTATTGGGGTGAACTTCCAGCAAGCATGATTCCAGTTTCCTTCCTCAGTGTCCCCCTTCCCAGCTCTGACACCACAGAGCCATCCCTGTTCCCATTCCCCCCTCCCCCCGACTTCCTGATTGACTGCAGACTATGGCCTTGGCTACACTGGCGCTGTACAGCGCGGCAACTTGCTGCGCTCAGGGGTGTGAAAACGCTCCTCCCCTCCCGGGCGCAGCAAGTGCAGCGCTGTAAAGCGCCACTGTAATCAGCGGCTGCAGCGCTGCAAGCTACTCCCTTTGGAGAGGTGGAGTACATACAGCGCTGCGAGAGCGCTCTCGCAGCGCTGGCGGCGCGACTACACTTGCGCTTCACAGCGCTGTGAATTCCCAAATGTAGCCAAGGCCTAAATAGTAAAACTTGAGTTCTGCTTAGCTATACCTTAACCAATCATGTTACTAAAATTTACCTAACCAATCCTAACATATTGTAACATGATTAGCTAACCAATTATATTCCACCACCTTAATTAATTTACACCAAGCAAAATTAATTATACAGCAGACAGAAACAATTACAGATCCAGACAGAGACCATGCAAATAAACATACAAAACAATACAGAAGTGAGGATTTCACAACTACATCTATACAGACATAAGGGTTTTCGAGCTGTGCCTATTGATAATAGGGTTACCATACGTCCGGATTTTCCCAGACATGTCCGGCTTTTTGGGCCTCAAATCCCCGTCCGGGGGGAAATCCCCAAAAGCCGGACATGTCCGGGAAAATTGGGACATGCGGTGCTGGGCTGGGGGCTGCGGGCTGGGCTGGGGGCTGCGGGCCGGGCCGGCGGTGCTGGGCCAGGGGCTGGCCCGAGGCCGGCACCCCAGGGCCCGAGCCGACCCAGGCTGGAGACGCCGGGGGGGCCAGACTGGGCTGCGCCTCCTCCCCCCACCCTGCCCCCTTACCTGCTTCAGGCTTCCCGCGAATCAAATGTTCGCGGGAAGCAGGGGAGGGGGCGGAGTTGGGGCGGGGACTTTGGGGAAGGGGTGGAGTTGGGGTGGGGGCGTGGGCGGGGCTGGGGGTGGGGCCGGGGCCCCATGGAGTGTCCTCTTTTTGGACACTCAAAATATGGTAACCCTAATTGATAAGTGAGTTCTTACCAGACAGAAAACTATCACACTAACTTTCCTTTTACGTATTGTAGGCTCTTCCCTTTATCTGGAGGTGAGAGATCGGATCACCTTCCTAACAGCCCCAGATTGCCATATTTCAATTTGACTAAATAGGGCCTCAGACTGTCACAGTGAGAGATACAGATAGACAATGATTTTGATTCTTTTATACCTCTATAACTAGTTAAGTGATAAGAATACACCTAAATTCTTAAAGTATAGGCCAGACAGGCTTGAATATCTTATAGGCCTGACAGGCTTGAATATTTATACCTTAACAGTCTCTATTTTCAACATGTTTAATGTTAGAGTAAAACCTCAACAAGCTAGTTCAGAGATCCTTAAATTGTTCCATAGCTCGGAGGTTAGAGCATTAGCCTCCTAAATTAGGGTCTTCAGTTCAAATCTCCATTGGACCTTGTGGAAACTTTTGTTTAAGTGTCTTGTTGGTATAGCAGAATGGTTCTTCACAGAGGGTGTGAAAGATCCCAGAATCAAACGCTGACAGGCTGCCTTGGTGCGGGTGATGTTTCAAGTAAAAATAAGGCAAAGGTTATTATCAGAAAGGATTATTAACCATTGGAACAGATTACTAAAGCATGTGTTGATTTCTCCATCACTTGTACTCATTAAACCAAGACGTCTTTCTAAAAGATAGACAAGTAGTTCAGCCACAAGTCATTGAACTGGATGTAGGATGTTATTGCAGGAGATCAGACAAGATGATCATAATAGTGACTTCTGGCCTTAAAATCTACGCCATTTCAATGGAGCAAGCAGAGCATGAGATACCTGCTCATTCACATCATCTGCCACATCATCCTACTTTTGGTGTCAATTTTATCACTTTCTTAATTCAGCTTAACAGACACATTTAGCAATTGTCTCTTTCCTGGATTTGCAAGATAATATGAATGCAAATAATGTTTTTGCAGAGGATCTTCTTTATCATTCAGACTCTTCCTATTCTTCTATCCATGAGACAAAAGAAATGTTTCAGTCAATGTAATACAGCATAGGCCTTAAAAATGAAAATTAAAAAGCTATATTAGTTTTTTTAAAGAAGGAAGGCTGGCCATGCCCAAACTTATTAGGCTCACTTGCATAATTTTTAGAGAGACCAAGACAAACATTGGATCAATACAGAATGGGAAGATTTTGATATCACTCTGGATTGTGTTCTGCTGAGGTAAAAGGTCTCCTCAAATTGGACCACATGCATGTGTTAAGTTAATCCTTCTGTATGGGACAAAGTAAGAGTCAGCCCTGCCTATTTCCTGCTTATTCCCAGGAATACAACATTTTCTCACCTTCCACTTGGGAATTAAGAATTACCAAGTAGACTCTTGTAGAAGGTTGGACTTTGGACTGTGGGGTCTCTCTATTCAATGCTGGAAAAAGTGCTGGATCTGAATGATTTACAAAATATGTTGAAATTAGATGAAAGGTCTGTTTTTCCAACCTTCAGCTTAGGTGTTATGTTTCTAACTGCACAGAAGTGGAGGGCTTGAAGAGACCACAAACAGAAGCAGAAACAGTAAGAAAGGGTTCCTGTTCACACTTAACTTAGGTTTTTCGTGACTTTTAGGTTCTATTAGTGCAGGGGTTCTGAGCCGCCCCCTCCCCCCCCAACATGCTATAAAAACTCCAGGGCCCACCTGTGTCACAATAACGGGTTTTCTGCATATAAAAGCCAGGGCTGGAGTTAGGGGCTAGCAAGCAGGGCAATTGCCTGGGGCCTCATGCCACAGGAGCCCCTGCAAGGCTACATTGCTCAGGCTTTGGCTTCGGCTTCAGCCCTCGGGTAGCAGGGCTCAGGGCCTGGGCTTCAACCCCATGTGGCAGGGCTTTGACTTTCTGCCCTGTGCCCCATGAGTCTAATGCTGTCCCTGCTTGGCAGCTCCCCTGAAACCTGCTCGCAATCCTCCCAGGGTGCCTCGGACCCCTGGTTGAGAACCACTGTATTAGTGGAACTAAGAGCAGATACCTTTCCTAACCTGCCACATAGACACACTGTGTGGATTCCAGATTTGCTTCTTCCTTGGGGTTTGGCTTTTGTTGACCCAGAACACAAGCACTGTCACATATTGCAATCTTATCACCAGTCTTGTGATATTTAGTGATTTTTCTGAAAGACCCAGCTCCTGAAATCAGGATAGCTCAGTGGTTTGAGCATTGGCCTGCTAACCCCAGGGCTGTGAGTTCAATGCTTGGGGGGCCCATTTAGGGATCTGGGGGCAAAAATCTGTCTGGGGATTGGTCCTGCTTTGGGGTTGGACTAGATGTGACCTCCTGAGGTCCCTTCCAACACTGATATTCTATAAATTCTATATTATTACATGGGAGTCTCAGCTTTCAGTTAAATTGGCAACATGAACTGTAGTTTCAAAAACTAGGGGGCAAATAAAGACAAATAAAGAATAGATCCTTTTCTCCAAAGAGCCACTCCCCCCCCCCACACACACACATTGTAGTGAGGCAATAAGTTGCCTGTCTGGGTAAATCAGCAAAGCCCACTTAACCCTGTGCCAGCAGGATCAACGACTACTAATAGGATTCAGTATTTAAAGCAAACACTACCAGTCTATTGCAGGAAGTTTAGAAATATTACCAGAAAAACTGTGCATATTAAACATTATGGTGGCACATCCTATGGATTGACCGAAAAAGCACTTATTTGACTGATTATGTAATTATGCAGATAGGAAGTTTTCAATAAAAATATAATTGGATAAACTGAAAATACCTTCTTCTGTTCTAGAAGACTGGGTAACTAATTAGTTTTATTTTATTTTTGACTATTATGCCAGATGCAGGTACAAAATACACTTTTTAAAAATAACTAAGCATGGATTTACTCAGGAAATGAAGCCTTTGAAATATCTTAGGGAAAAACACTCATTTTGAATGGACAAATGTTTAAATATTATAAAGCTTGTAATACAGACAGGCAGAAATCCATGAAATTATGTTGCATATCTTTCTGTGCAGGGAGGAAATAATCATGGCTTTGAATCTACTTTTGAGGTTTTCTTTCCAGTTTTCAAGTTAACTATATTCAGAAGTACATTTTAGTATTTCATGTAATTTTATTTTCTGTAAGTAATAACTACTGAGCTGTGGCCGTCCTGAAAATAACGATGGGCTGGATTAAGTCCTCCTAGCTGGTCATGAATTCCCCCAAAATGATCAAGGTCTCCAGTATTATTCATTCTGTTGTACCCTGTGGGTGTGTTAGGACACTATCTTTTGGAGTGGGGAAAGTGCTTCTGCTTTCCTGTATGATATTTGTGACATAAGAATCTACAATTTATTAATTTAGCTCTCCTGTGCTTTTCATTAAATTAAATGACAGGCATATTAGTGAGTGAATGTATGTGTATACTTACTGCTTATATGTCTCTTTGGGTATAGGGGCAATAATATCCACATGCCTCTCTGCTGTATTTTATCTAGTTATGCCTTAGATCAGGGGTGGCCAACCTGTGGTTCTAGAGCCGCATGCGGCTCTTCAGAAGCTAATATACGGCTCCTTGTATAGGCACCGACTCTGGGGCTGGAGCTACAGGCGCCAACTTTCCAATGTGCTGGGGGGTGCTCACTGCTCAACCCCTGGCTCTGCCACAGCCCCTGCCCCCATTCCACCCCTTCCCACCCCCTCCCCTGAGCCTGCTGTGACTTTGCTCATCCCTCCTCCCCCTCAGAGCCTCCTGTACACCACAAAACAGCTAATTGGGCGGTGTGGGAAGAGATGGGGAGGCGCTGATCGGCAGCGCTGCTGGTGGTTGGGAGCGGGGGGCGGGGAGTTGATGGGGGGCTGCTGACTGTGGCTCTTTGGCAATATACATTGGTAAATTCTGGCTCCTTCTCAGGCTCAGGTTGGCCGCCCCGGCCTTAGAGTATTACAAGCCTTTGCAGGCAAGAACTTTGCTTAGCATATTTTGGATACTGCAAAGCACAGTGTACAATTACAGTAGTACATAAATAATAGATATTTCTTTACATGTTTGTATTGGCAAGTAATGTAACTTAAAATAGCTTTGCACTATTGCCCTTGTAGCTGGTAAGCAGTTTCAGTGCCAACAGATAGTGAATGGCTAAGCATTAACCATAGTAAATATTATATAGGTGTATACGGATATACCTAGAGAACTAAATACATGTTGGATAGATTTCTTAAGTAGCTTTTTATAAGTTGAAAATTGGAGGATACCATGTCTTTTAAAAGAAATATATACAGTACCATTACTATGAATTTACAGCAAATAGTTCTGTAAATATTTAAAAGGGACATGTTAACTTGAGTTCTAGTCATTTCAAAAAGTAGTTCCTGAGCCCCCTCCTGTCAATTTCTGTGGTTTGGCAATCACATTTTCCATTTTTCTGTCAAATGTGTTTCTCTCTGCTATTGCTGTGTGAAAGACCTGCACAAAACAGGGGGAAAAATGACTGACACTAAAAGCCAGAGAGACATGGACTATACACAAAATGCTGTTAAAAATACAGCCTGAACAAATGGGGAGGGAGGGGAGATAAGAGATCTTTTTGTCTCTAATAAATCACTTTATAGTAATTTTAGGTGTTCTTTTTAACAAGAATTGGTTTAAAAAAGTATTTATAGAAGTGATTTTTTTTTTCTTTTCATTTTAAAATTGACAGTGCCCCTTTAAGTCTCAACACTCAACCTTTTCCAGAACATGACTCCATGTTACAGCCTAAGAGTCTCAGGCCCATCCTCGGATCTAGCCATAAAGGAAAGGAGTGTGGTTGTGAAACCTCCTGGATATATTCATGACCCCTTCCTTCCTCCCCCCAGCTGACAATTTGTTGC
This sequence comes from Trachemys scripta elegans, assembly GCF_013100865.1. Lineage (NCBI taxonomy): Eukaryota > Metazoa > Chordata > Testudines > Emydidae > Trachemys > Trachemys scripta. The sequence goes on from NC_048308.1 coordinate 71,491,809, forward strand.
TTTAATGCAAAACAGTGGCAGCAGCTGATTGCTTTTAAAGTATTTCATCTCAGCTCTCTGGAAGAATTGGTCTCTGCATAAGTCCAGCCAATACAAAGATCATGAAAACTAGAGGACTAGAATCTGAAAGAAATAATATTTGTGGTGGGAAAGTAGAATGGGTGCAGTTAAGGAGTTCTGCTTACCAGGGAAGCAAGATCACTGCATACGCAGAGTAATGAGAAAACCCAAACATGTTTAGAGAAAAGAAACTCAGTCTTATGAAGGCTTCACACCATATGGAAATATAGAAAACTGTCTTTCACAACTACCGTGAAGCTTCACAAATTGCTAAAACTTGACATCTGAAAGCAGTTCAAGAAAGCAAGTTAAAGGCTGTTCTCTACTGATGGCTCCTGAGGCTGCTGAGAACTTGCTGCAGAGAGAAATGTTTGTATCTGTAAAGTGATGGTAAATGGATACATTAAGGAGATGGCTTATCCACATAAACATGCTTTGCGAGCTGTGTAACAACATTTGTAATCCTCACTAATCTACTTCACTAAACACAAACAACCAAACCATAAGAATAACAGGAATTTGAATGGGGACTTGGGGCCCAATCCAGCTCTCCATGAAATCAGAGTCTTTCCACTAACTCCAATGGAAATTTTGTTGAGACTTTGTCTATGAAGGATGTGGTGCTGAACTTTTCACTTTTCAGTCTCCAGTTCCAATCCAAACTTGATTGGTAGTGACCCAAAGCTGTTGCCGTTTACATTTTAATCAGTGGCCTAAGTGATATGATTGAGGAGTCTGTCTAGTTTTAGGACACAGGTGTTTATCCTACAAAACCCACCACAGTTAGCACTAACTTATGTATGTATTGGTGGGCTTACCAGAGGACTGAATGGACATTGCTTCTCTTATACTTTCTCCCATACAGCTGGGCTCTCCAGGTCAGGATTCAGGCACTTTGGTAGCACAATATCAGGAAGCTGGCACAGTCTCTGTCCACGCGGCACTGTATCTGGTTTTTGGATATGCTGAGGACTTTGCTTTTAGGCGCTATTAGACTGGCACTAAATGAAATGCACAAAACTGTTGTTTTAATGGTTGGACAGAAGATATTATGGGAGAGAGACAGGTAAACATCTACAAGTCAGGAAATTGCATGTGCAACTGTAACTTTGCCTTCTTGTGTGTACACATTGTGATGAAAGTTTCAGTTGCATAATCTCATATTGTTTCTCAAATAAAGCTATGCTTTTTCCCTACAGTCTTTGACACACATGGGTACTTTTTCTACTCTGTGCATACAAGAGAGTCCATAGAATTAATTTATACTAAAAGTTATTATACTCAGATGGCTTTTTAGTGGCCTCTGTGAAATGTGGTGGTGGCCTGTTACTTTTCTAATAGAAAAGTGTCCACATAATAAAACCAGCACCATAACTGACATTATTTGGTATCCTTGTGGACATCCAAATTATTCAGTGGCTAGTGAAACGGAGCTGTTCTCTTTCCAAGATGTGTTCATGATAGGTCACGTAGAACTGCTAGCACTGCCACTTATCTTATTTGTACCTATTTCATGAATGGAGGACTTTCATTTTTAGTGCTGTCAGGCTGATCACTTGTATTCTATATTTGTAAAAAGGAAAAGCCAAAAGAACTGATGAATAGTGTATTAGCCATGTAGAGCAGGTTATTTCCCCTTAATGTCATAAAGGCATACAGCTGTGAACTTAGTGAATATTTGTATATGACCACATACATATATTTGAAAATGCAATAATGCTAATATCCACTAGTGTAACTGCAAACTTACGATAAGAAGAGATGTGAAGAGAGAGATCTAGAGACCTTTTTAGAAATCTCACAAAACAGGTTTGTACATCTCCTACAGCATTCAGAACTGTTAACTTGAGTTCATAACTGCTCACTAGCCATTCTCTTTACATTTTCATTCAGTCATTTGCACAGCAGTGTTTATAGTCTTAGGTTAGACCTAACAAAATGTAATAATCTTACAGGTGTGCAATAGTGGGCAATGCATCCTGTGATGACAATATTATTGGTCTAGAACAGGGGTAGGCAACCTATGGCACACGTGCCAAAGGTGGCGCACAAGCTGATTTTCAGTGGCATTCACACTGCCCGGGTCCTGGCCAGCAGTCCAGGGGGCTCTGCATTTTAATTTAATTTTAAATGAAGCTTCTTAAACATTTTAAAAACCTTATTTACTTTACATACAACAATAGTTTAGTTATAGATTATAGACTTATAGAACGAGACCTTCTAAAAACGTTAAAATGTATTACTGGCATGCGAAACCTTAAATTAGAATGAATAAATGAAGACTCAGCACACCACTTCTGAAAGGTTGCCGACCCCTGGTCTAGAAAGTTGCACCTGAAGGTTTTGTGGTGGGCTATAGCAGACTCCATGTTTTGTGCCTTGTTAATATTTAAATGGGTTACCACATGCGGGGTGGTGGTGGGGGGAGAATTACAGTAATTTTAGCCTCCTGCTTTTTCTGTTTCAGGGGTCTCCATTGGTTTTTCTTTTAAAAGCAACTGAGTCCAGTATTTTTAAACCATTTTAAAGACTTAAGCCCTGATCCATGCAAAAACGTACTCAGGTCCCTTGCTTTATGCATGGTGAGTAACAATGGGACTATTCACAATAAGTGAAGTTAAACTTGTGTGTAAACCTTTGCAGGCCGAGGGCGCTTTCTTTTTCAGGGAAAGGGTAATTTCCCATGTCCCCAAAGGCCAAAACCTTTTACTTACAGACATCCAACAAGACTAATACTGACAGAGCAGGCTCTATTTTTGTCTCCCAATGATGTGTTGCTGCTTTCAGATAGGAAGGAGGTCAATAAGCTATGCATAGTAATAACATGAATTGATGTCTGAATAAAATCCAATATCATAAAACAACCTAATGGTACTCAGTGTAGTTACTGGTGATCATGCCATGATATCTTGACCAATTCTCAGATAGCTGCTGCTACGTCTCATGTTACTACTGCACACTGTATAAATTAGAGGTCATTAATCTGTGAAGTTTTGGGTCCCAATTTTTTTCAAGAATATGAAATTTCAGATTTTGCAGACATGTCTGATTTATAATACAAAGAGGAAATCAGAACTTTCAGCTCGTACATGATATCTCTGATGCCTCAAGTTTTTTCTTGTGAGCCCACCTTGCCCAAAATAAATGATTAGGGGGCTGGAACACATGATTTATGAGGCGAGGCTGAGGGGACTGGGATTGTTTAGTCTGCAGAAGAGAAGAATGAGGGGGGATATGATAGCTGCTTTCAACTACCTGAAAGGGGGTTCCAACGAGGATAGAGCTAGACTGTTCTCAGTGGTACCAGATGACAGAACAAGGAGTAATGGTCTCAAGTTGCAGTGGGGGAGGTTTAGGTTGGATATTAGGAAAAACTTTTTCACTAGGAGGGTAGTGAAGCACTGGAATGGGTTACCTAGGGAGGTGGTGGACTCTCCTTCCCTAGAGGTTTTTAAGGTCAGGCTTGACATGGCTGGGATGATTTCGTTGGGGATTGGTCCTGCTTTGAGCAGGGGGTTGGACTAGATAACCACCTGAGGTCCCTTCCAACCCTGATATTCTATGAAATTTCTGTTGAGCATTGTTTTTCGTTTGCTACCCAGTGCTGTTTGAGGTTAGAATGGTGTTTCTTTGCAAGCAGTCACAAGACTATCTAGAAAATATATAGAGAAAGGCAGTTCACTGGTCAGTTAATAGGAGATATAAAAGGCACAGGAGGACTAATCTGAGATTTATGGACACAGGAGAGATCCAGTCTCTCCTTGGGCTCTTTTCTCATTGGATGAGATGTTCTACTCAGAGGCCATAGCTTATATCAACCAGACATTCACCTTTAGCATCTTCTCCCCTCTGGGTGACTCCTTTTCCTCTGTGTCCAAGAAACAGCCAAACAAAGGTATTTCTTGCTCTCTCACCACTGGGTCTCTCTGGCCACTTCCTCCATTGTCTTTGGGGACCTTTTCACTTCTCCCAGGGTAATAAATGACATATTTCCTCTCCTTCAATTCTTTCCTTCTCACTTTTTTTGAAAGTCCTAAGAGAATGCTTCTGAGGAGTCTCCCACCTCACAAAACTATCTGATCCTGCTATGAAGCCTACCTAACTTCTCATATGCCGTACTCGGTCACCATAGTGTTGCAGCACCCGGTAAACATTGCTGGACTCCTTTTCCCCCCTTCAGCGGGTCTCATCAAACCAGCAGCATGCTCCCAGTTGCATCTTTCCTTCCTCCACCGGGGTCAAGATCTGGTGTTTGGCCCCATCAGCTCTTCCCAAGCACCTCCACAGAATCGGCATCCTAGATCCTGCCTTCCTTAATGTTTGGCTGGCCCACTCCACAGTGGATTGACCATTCCAAGCCTTCAGACCTGCCTCTGGATGCCAATGTCATCTCTTTCTAGAGACCTGTATCAGAAGATGGATGGGCATGATGAGGAAAAAACTCATTTAGGTCTCAACATCTGTGCCTCCTGTACCTCTAGGTCTGCTATCCAATGGTGGTTTCATGTCTAAGCTGACAAGTGAGCAGCTCCACTTTGTTGGGCAGCCACTTGTCACTCAATTCACACTTCCTCTGGACACAATCAGTTAGATCTGCCGGTCAGTTGACACAGCTTTTGGTAAGGAGTTCTTAAGAGCCATCGTAACCCAGCAGCCCTAGAAGTCTCTCCTTGAAAAAGGGGTTCCGAGCAGTCTCCCCTCACTCACATCCTCTATATTCCCTAGTTTCTCTTCTTTTACTTATGCAGAGCCTCTGAGCTTTTACCTCTAGTTCTCCTTTTCCTCCTGAGTATTATCACTGCTAGTCAGACCCATTCTATATACTGAGGATTGCCATATTGCAGAAGAAAACAATTTATCTTACTTGCTAATTGGTCTTGGTGATATGGTAACACCAACTTGTACTGTGACTGAAGGGTTCTCCCCTGGGTGAATGGACTCAGGAACAGTAACTAGCTAGACCAGGGGTCAGCAACCTTTCAGAAGTGGTGTGCCAAGTTCACTGTAATTTAAGGTTTCCCATGCCAGTAATACATTTTAACGTTTGTAGAAGGTCTCTCTCTATGTCTATATTATATAAATAAACTATTGTACTATTTACAGTAGATAAGGTTTTTAAAATATTAAGAATAAAATTTAAAAATTTTAAAATAAAATTAAAATGCAGATCTTATCAATGTAGTGTGATCCTTGCCTGGGATCCTTGTCTGGGGTTCCAGCCACCAGCCCTTCACAGCCCACTGCTGGTCTGGGGTTCTATTCACTCAGCTGGCAGCGGGCCGGTGGCAGGCTGAGCTGGGCTGGCGGGGGACTGAGTGGCTCAGTCCGCTGCCAGTCTGAGGAGCCAGCAGCACTCAGCCTGCTGCTGGTCTGGAGTTCTGGCTGCTGGCCCCACTCAGCCTCCTGCCGGCCTGGGTGAGCAGAAACCCAGGCTGGTAGCGGGCTGAGGGGGCTGGTGGCCAGGATCCTGGCCACCAGCCCCACTCAGCCCACTGCTGGTCTGGATGAATGGAACCCCAGACCGGCAGCAGACTGAGCGGGGCTGGTGGCTGGAACCCCAGACAAGGATCCCAGCCCCTGCTCAGCCCGCTGCCAGTCTGGTCTGAGCGGTGCTGGTGGCCAGGACCTCAGTCCGGCAGTGGGCTGAGCGGCTCAGTCTGCTGCCAGTCTGAGGTCCCGGCCACTGGCACCACTCAGCCCACTGCCAGCCTGGGGTTCCATTCACCCAGACCGGCAGGGGTCTGAGCGGGGCCGGTGGCCGGGACCCCCGCTGTTGGTCTGAGGTTCCATCTGCCAGCTCCTACCAGCCGGGATCCTGGCTGCCGGCCCCACTCAGCCCGCTATTAGCCTGGAGTTCTGCTTTATAAAGCTGGCAGGAGGCTGAGCGGCTGGGACCCCGACTGGCAAGGGGTCGGCAGCCGGAACCCCAGACCGGCGGCTTACTGAGCCACTCAGCCCCCTGCTGGCTGTGTGAATGGAACCCCAGGCCGGCAGCGGGCTGAGTACGGCCGGCGGCTGGGACCCCAGGCCAGCAGCGGGCTGAGTGGCTCAGGCCGCCACTGCTCTGGGGTTCTGGCCGCCGGCTCCTGCCAGCCGGGGTCTCAGCCGCCGGCCTGCTCAGCCTGCTGCCAGCCTGGGGTTCCTTGGGGGTCCCCAGGCCAGCAGTGGGAGCTGAGTGGGGCTGGCGGCCGGGACCCCGGTTGGCAACGGGTCAGCAGCCGGAACCCCAGAGCGGCAGCAGGCTGATCCGGCAGGCTGAGCTGCTCTGACCACCGCCGCGTGCCATCAAAAATCGGCTCACGTGCCACCTTTGGCACGCATGCCATAGGTTGCCGGCCCCTGAGCTAGACAAATGTGGGGCCATCGAAGCAAATTTATTCTCTAGCTCTGGAAGCTCTCAACTGGGATAGAGTGGTTTCCTGCTGGAGAGAAGGGCTGGGTGCAGAGAGTCCTGGTACCAGGTTGGCTGCCTACTGCCTGTCTGAGATGAGAAGCACAGTGAATGTACATTCTGGTATTACTCCATCACAGAAGGTGAAAAAAAACTGTGTTCTTCTGCACTGTATTTTCAGTCTACTTTTTTGGGAACCTTTACTACTGCTTCTCTCTCTCTCTCTCTCTCTCTCTCTCTCTCTCTCTCTCTCTCTCTCTCTCTCTCTGAAAACCCCTCACATTCATAACACTTTCTCTTTCTGCCAGTTCAGCCAGTTACCTCAACCTAGCATGCTGTGCCCTTGAAGAAATCCACCGTAAAATTAAATTAAAACATGTGGTAGAAGAGTCATCAAAAAGGTTCCTGAAATCAGAGCTTATAGCTTGACAATTCAGTAAACAAGGAAGTGGAAACTTGAAATAAGAAGTCAAAGCAGCTAATAGGCAAAGTTGAAATCCTTAAAAAAACAAAACAAAATAAAATCTCCACTTGGAAATCAAATAGTTCCTCTTCAATCAATATAGTTTGTTGTTTGCGAAGTTTCATCTTTACAATTTTGTAAATTTTTTTAGATTCTGAGCTTAACGTTTTTGAATTTGTATTCAGCCAAAAATCTGTAGAATTTTCACAGAACATTTTGCATGCAGTTAACACAAGCAGATAAATATCCTGCTAAGGAGCGATTGCCAACAAAGTAAAAATAAACCTTCAGATGAGAGGACAAGTTATATAACTTCCAAAAGCAGCCATTTGCACATGTCTGCTGACTCTTAGCTTGTTTAGACTATAAGTTCCTGGGGGAAGGAACTCTTTATAAATATATTATTGTTTTTTTAAAGCACCAGACACGTTGTTGGTGCTTAAACATAATGATTCTTTTTATTTTTTATAACTTCTTTTAAACTATGCACTTGGGTAGAGACCAAACTCTGATTCATCTAGGCTTGTAATGTGTTCCAGATATTTTGCTGACAGGTGGACTGGCTGAGCAGGTCACAGATCTTTCCAGGAAAAAGAACTGAAAAGGAAGAAAAGGGTTCTGGCTGATCATCTCAGGGCAGGGCATTCCATCCATGGGCTTCCTTTTTGATGCAAACAACACATTACTCTGTATTGTAGCAAGATCTCTAACCCATAAACACAAGCTAAGGATGCCTTTTCACAAGAGTGTATTTTCTCCTTTGCCTTTCACTTCCCTCTCAGTACAGTGACTTGGAAGGCTGTAAAGAAAGTAGGCACTTCTCAGTAATCCGCTGATCTGTGTTGCTCCAAGTGTCCCTAGAGATGATCTCTAACTAAGACTATCTGGATGATTCTGAATCTTCCTCCCCCTGAGTTCTATGGCTTTCTGCACCAGGGTCCAGTGTTTCATTCCTCCTCAAGCACCTTAAGTTTTTTGTTCTGGTGTGTGACTGAGCTTTCCTAAAAGAATTAGAGAGATTGGATAAAGTGGTCCGGACTGCAGTTACGCTCTAGCACAGACATTACGTGGTGATGGTCATGGCATGATGCCGGGCCAGGGGGAGCTCAAGCATGGCCAAATTTCCAACACACTTTGATTTTTGTGAGAAGCATTTGATATACCTCCTAGCTTTTTAAGAGTACAAACCACAATTCTTAGCACCCTCTTGTGATCAGTGGGAGGGATACAGGGAGTTATTTCCATCTGGACTCCTACTTCCTTCCCTGTTTGGAGTCCCACAACTTGTTGAGGCCTGACCAATTTTCTTAAGATTAACAATCACCCTTCGCTCCACCACTCCAAAGACGCACTCGTTTTCCAGCAATTACAATTTCAAAGCGTTCATAAGTGCTCAGCACTGGCCTACCTCTCCTCCTATTCATGTCAATATTAAAACTCCCATTGACCGCATTGGGAGTAGTTAGAGCAACACTGTGGGCTTTTGAAAATTCCTCCCGAAGTATCATTTTTTAATATAGTCAGGTTTGGCAGAATTTGATTTTTATTGTTTTAGAATTTCGACTGATAATCTTGATTATTTTTGAGCATTTTTCTCTCTTTTTTTTATCAATTTAAATATTCACAGTTGAGCAAAATTATGGAGGGGGTCAGACAGTAGTTATTTAATGATTCAAAATATTAAAGCTTTATAACTGTTAAAACACAAACTCCCTACATCACATGTTAAAATATAGTAAATAGCCTTAAATCAAAATCTAGTAAGTTTTCAAAAAAGCATTTTTCTTACTTTGCCTATCTTTAAATGGTGATTATGGATGGTAATATTTATTTTATTAGTTTGTGTGTGTATGGTGAAATGAACATTTACCGACATTTACTGATAAAATTCAAATCCTTCCAAGTCTAAATATAGTTCAGTAGTCCTGTTAGTGTCCTCAGCTAGGAAAGGAGGAGAGATTGTAGCACTTTCCCATTTTCTATCCTATTCAGTATTCCAAAACAATATACTTACTTACCCCAGTTACATGATCGCCAGGTAGATTAGGAATTGTATCTAGGATAGGTACAGAGCAGCACGGAGTGCCTTGTCTGGTCAGGATCAGAGTACATTCCACTCATGCTGCAGTCTTCACAGAAGTTAAATTTATTTCAGATTATAGTAACCAAGAATCTGAAACAAATGCATTGAGTGTAATTTACTGCAGATCTCTGCTAAAGTAAACCATGCACATGCTTCTCCTCAGATACATAAGCAGTACTAAGTTCTCTGGCTACAGGTAGTTTTACACATTCTTCTACTAATTGCAGTGGGTAATTTTTCAAAAGTACCTAGATGAAAATGAATTGGGAAGTAGGTTGCTAAATGTCTTAGGTACTGTTGAAAATTTTACCCAGTTTGACCAAATTTTTGAAAACAAAAAATTAAAGCACCATTCAGAAAGCTGTCAAGGGGAAAGGTTGTAAATAGGAGGTTATAAATATCTTGGAAGGGAAGGAGGGAGGGAACTTGCCTGAAATTGTGGGTAGGAGAGATCAATCTCTGGGTCGGTTTTTGTGGCTGGGGGAACGGTAGGTGGAGCAAGACAGTTATTACCAGAAGCTCCTGGTCACAGACCGGCATGTAGGTAGCGGCTGTCAGATGGTCATTTATGCATTTGGACAGAGGCAGGTGTGCAACTTGGCAGCTACAACCACAACTGAGCATCCCCTTTTAAGATCCACTCTGCTCACCTCGCATGGGAGAGGGCTAGAAAAAGTGCCCTAAACACAGTCTGCCTTGTCTCCCTCCGACTGGATAACCATGTCCAGAGGGATCACCTTACTGTGGTCAAAACTGAACAATGAAATTTGGAACCTGGAATGTTTGACTCCTGATGGACAACCCAAAAAATAACTGGCCAGAGCAAAGAACAGCGATTGTGGCCAGAGAATTCAGGAGGCATGACATCGACATTGCTGCACTGAGTGAGACCTGACGTGCAGGAGAAGGAAAGCTCAAGGAACGAGGTAGTGGTTACACTTTTTTTTCTGGAAAGTAGCAGGTGACGCTGAATGACAAATCTACAGTGTTGGTTTTGCTATCAAAAATGAAATAGTCAACCAGCTCTTGGAATTACAGTGGCACAATCGGAAAGGAAGGAGTGGGCAAGATGAATTTCAACAGAATTCTCCTGACCAAATGCGCGAAATATGACCTAATTATCACACACCATGTTTCCACCAAAAGAATAAGTAGAAGACATTGTGGGAACACATGTGATATAAGCATTGGCATCTGATTGACTATGTCATTGTCCGTGATTGTGAAGACGTTTACATCACCAAAGCGATGACTGAGAAACATTGCCTTATCTGCTGTATCATTTACATCAAATTCACACCAACATGACAAATGCAGAAGAAATCAGCTAGATGGAAGATTAATGCCGAGAGTCTTAAGGACCAACTAAACTTGACCTTTTCCAACAGTGCCTCCCCAAGAAACTGATGAATATCAAAACTGAGATGGAGAGCTACAAAGATCATTGGAAAGCATTCAAATTTGCCGCCCATGCTGCATGTGAAGGAACACTGGGCTTCTCAACCAAGAAGCACCAAGACTGGTTTGATGAGAACTATGAGGAAATCCAAGACCTGATCTACCATAAGCACAAGCCCTTCTGTGGTTGGCAGAATGACATCAATTCCAAGCAGAAGCAATATGTCCACCATCAGCTCAAAGATGAAGTTCAAAGGAAAACCTGTGAAATGAAGAACAAATAGTGGGAGAGCAAAGCGAAGGAGATCCAACACCCATAACATGTGTGGATTCTTGAACACCACCAAAGCCCTTTATGGTTCCCCAGGGCTAACCCCACTCCGATCCAGGGATGGAGCCAACCTTCTCAGGGAGAATGAATCTACCAATGCATGTTGGAAGGAATACTTCAAAGACCTTCTGAATCATGACTTCAATGTTGGTCTTTGACTTAATCCCTCAACATCCTATCATGGATGACCTCAGAATCCCACCACAATTCATTGAGGTAAAGAAAGCCATCAAACACATGAAGAACAATAAGGCATCTGGACCGGATGGAATCCCCACTGAAATCTTTAGAGGAGGCGGCGAACAGGCTCACCAGCTTCACGCCTTAATCCTCAAGATTTGGAATTCAGAAGAAATCCATACAGCTCTTGGAGATGCCATGATTGTGACCATCTTCAAGAAGGGAGACAAATTAGATTGTGGAAACTATTGAGGAATTATCCTGTTGTCCACCTCCGGAAAGGTTCTTGTGAGAATTCTCCTCAACCGGCTGCTCCCCTTGGCCAAGAAAATGCTCCCAGAAATGTAGTGTGGATTCAGACCATCTCAGAGTACCACCGACATGATCTTCCAACCGCCAACTTTAAGAAAAGTGCCACAAGCAACATCAACCTCTGTATGTGGTTTTCATTGACTTCACGAAAGCATTTGACTCCATCAGTCGAGAGACACTGTGGAGAATTGTCATTACATTTATATGCCTGCCAAAATTTGTTGCCGTCCTCCGACTCCTTCTCGGCAACATGTCTGTGACAGTTATCAGCAATGGATCCGAAAGGGACCCCTTCCTAGTCAAGACAGGAGTTAAGCAAGGCTGTCTCATCGCTCCAACACTTTTCTCCATCTTCCTTGCTGTCATCCTATTCCTCATCTCTGACAAGTTCCCCTCCGGACTTGACGTCCAATACAGAATGGATGGCAAGTTCTTCAACCTCAATCATCTCCGATCCAAGACAAAGACTAAATCAGCCATTGAACTCCAATATGCGGACAACTGTGCCCTGTGTGCCCACTCAGAAGAAGATCTTCAAAAAAGAATCAAGGCTTTCTCTGAGTCCTACAACCAATTCAGCCTCACAATCAACACCAAGAAAACTAAGGTACTCCACCAATAGGATCCAAATCACCAGAATCATACTCCTGTTATTCAGGTCAGTAAAGGGACCCTGGAGAACGTCAAGCACTTCTTTACCTCAGCAGCTATCGGTTCAGAAAGCTGACATTGATGAGGAAATTCAACACCACCTTCAATGCACCAGTGCTGCTTTCGGACACTTGAGAAAACATGTCTTTGAAGATCATGACATCAAGAATCACACCAAGCTTGCCACATACCAGGCTGTTGTTATCCCTGCTCTCTTGTATGGTGTTGAAACCTGGGTCATGTGCAGTAGACACCTCAAGGTTCTTGAACAGTACCATCAACAGTGCTTCTGCAAAATCTTCCAAATCAAGTGGACGACCGACACACCAACATCAGTGTTCTGTCCCAAGTAAAACCTCCAGCATTGAAGCTATGATCATCCACCACCAACTCCGTTGGGCTAATCATGTTCTTCAAATGCCGGATAATTGACACCCAAAGCAGATCATGTTCTCACAACTGAGTCATGGCCAATGGACAAGGGGAGGGCAAAAAAGGCGCTTCAAAGTCATCCTCAAAGCCAATATGAAGAAGTGCAATTAAACTCATGGGAAACCCAAGCCCTCGACTGACCTAAATGGAAAAGGACCTTGTGGCAATGATCCCAATATTTTGAGATCCAACAGAGACAGTGTAAAGGAGGAAAGAACATGCTGGAGCCCAACTCAACAATCCAGATCCACCCTTTCCACTAGGAAATATCTGCACCAATTGTGACAAGATCTGTGGATCCCGGATTTTATGGAAGGCAATCATCTTCAAACTCCGAGGGAGCACCGATGGACATGCCTAATCCCTACCATAATGATGGCCCATTTGTGTCTGTGGCTGGCCCCATCTTGTTAGGAAATGTAGTTGCATTTGTTGTGGTAAATTGAATCTTTATTCTCATATAAGTTTTCGTGACACTTGGTTTCCATGACTATATTGTATTTCTTTGGGAATAATATCAATGAGAGCTTTAATTAGCAGTATCTCTGTTTCCATTTTTATTGTAATGACTGAGGGATTCTATTTTAGCTGCTTTACTTGGTACAGTTGAAAAGAAAATAAGTTTAGAATGTATTTATTTAAAAAGCTGTGGTTTGCTCCCCTCTGTTTTCTAAATAAACCTGAATTAATTGAAGAGAATGGAAATTTTAGTAAATGTGATTGATATTTGTTGTACTGTTGTCTTCACATTTAGCTGTAAAATGATAAATGCCATTAAATCCACTACATTTTTCTGAATACATTTATTAGCATTAATATATGCCAGTGGAGTCTCAGAAGCTTTAGCTACAGGTACAGTTAAGCATTTGTGTGTTTTTCGTGAATAGTAGAAGCAGTGACATTAAGCATATGAAGGAATCCCTATAGTTATAAATATTTACAAATATTTATTTTGGCAAGAGCCCCTTATTCAGATGTTCCCTGCTGCACTCTTACTAATACAGTATCCATATTTTTCACAGTACACTCTTCAAATTACGATATGTTCTGGAATTATTCCTAAGGTAGGGGCTTGCCCTTGCCGTATAATTTTATTTTTTTGCAAATATTTAATTTTTCTTACTTTGCAAGAAAAACGTACTTTTAAGCGAACTGTGCAATTAACATATAAACATTGCAGAATTGCAGTTGGTAGACTTGTCTGCAACAGAGTTTGGCGATAGTGTCTCCTACTGTTTTATAAAGGTATGAGAGAGAGTTCTTACTAGGATAACTAACAAGCCTTAACAAATCCACCTAAATATTTATTCGCATATGTAGAATTATATTTCAAAAGTAGTTACTCTGGGCAATATATGCCTGCTTTCTGTGCTATCACACTGCCAGTAGGAAAAGAAGGAAGTCTCTATTTGCAATGTAGGAAAAATCCCAATATAGACACAGCAGAAAAGTGGGTTCTGCATTTGTCATTATTGACAGAGTCTACAGGAGACCTCATTTCACTTTGTCCTAACAACATGATCTAGAATGCTGTCTCTTCTCTTTTTTCATTTCTTTTCTCTGAAAAGATTCATAATCTATAGCGAGTATACTCGTGGGTTGGAACTCCAGCAGAAACAATACATCTTTAATGAAATTTTTAGAAGAAATCCGGTACAAATCTGTCTTCACTTCTTTTCTTCTTCATTTACATTTAATTACAAATGTTAATGAAAAAACAATTCCTTCTAAAACATCAGTGTATTTAAGCCATTCCGGGAAGCATAACATAAGCCCAGCAGACCGCGGGTGGGGGGTGGGGGCGGGGGGGAAGGGGAAGGGGGAAAGGCTCCTGATTTCATTTAAAAAAAAAAAAAAACTTTTTAAACAAATTGTGCAAAAATTATTTTTCATTTGCATACTTTCTGGGGCTAGGTTATAGCCACCGTGTGGTGGACTTGTTGTAAGTCTGTAATTATATTTTTTTTCTCCAAACAGAAAAGTGTTAGTGGATGCTGCTACTTAATTAAAAAACAAAAAACAGGCATCTGGAGGTTTTATTTTTGTATGTGGTTAAATCCTGAATTGCTCTCAGTTGTTCAAGTGGGTTGAACTAGAACATTATGAATAGACCACGGTATTTGCGATGAATGTAATTGTAAGCAGTTCTGCATTATTTAGTACTTAATGTGCTTAAAATTTTAGCAAAAAATGATAGAGGAATGTTTAAGACTCTGAGTAGTTAGCCAGTTAGATTGCAGCATATGCAGGCATTACTCCTTTCTTTCCTCATGCTTGTATAGAATTTTATAATAACTTTATTTATAATGTGCCCCTTACAGAAGTGCATTGTGCTGAAAATCTTAATGGCACCACTTAAAAAAACCAAAAGATAGCTATCAAAAACTTTAACAAATAAAAACAGATGGCAAAAAAAAGGGGGGGGGGGAGGAAAAAAGCAATAAATGCAGGGCCACAGTAGCAAAAACATATTTTATAAATAAGCAAAACATCTTTGGATTTTAAGAAGGTATAAGATACTTTCCAAAACTGGAGAGAGATGGAGTGAGTTTTTTTTCTTGAGGGGGAGGCAAGTTAGAAATCCATACCTTAGCAGCTACCACAGCTCTGGCCCAATCCCCTCCCAGTTAAGACAGGGTGGTGGGAAGTTTTGACAGTGGGTGGTATCTGAGCACAGATACCCATTAAGCCAAGGCTGAAGGAAGAAATCTCAACTATCACCAGGGTCTACTAAGAGTTTTAAAAGTCAACAGTGCCAATTTAAAATCAATCTGCTAGTTTATAAGCTGCCAAGGTAAAGAATGCAAGGCGGGCGTAATGTGATTATGGTAACTCAAGCCAGTGAGCGAACGTGTTCCTGTACTCTGTGTAATCTGCGGCATAATAATATGCGTAACTGAACTACGCAGAACATTTCATCTTGTCACACAGGATGCAAATGAAATCTGGAAGCATTGTAGGAGTGATGATAACCCATATATTTAGGTGGAGCTTCTTTTTTAAAGAGCTCTAATATCTCCAGGATTTACGGTGGGAACTTGAAATTTGGCAGGAGACTAGTACTGTTATGAGGAAGGTGCCTTTTTGTGGCCCCATGGAAAACCATTCTCATGTGGCCAAGTTATTTGCTACTAAAAATTGTCATTTCTCATCTGTTTTTTTGCTCAGTGCAGTTGGCTCCTGGCTTGCCATTACAACACTGAACATTATGTTAGCACTCTGCATTCACCCACCCGGGTGTGCTAGCAGACAAAATGGATTCTCGTCCTACTGCTGACCCACCCATGTCCCATGAAAATACCATTTGGCCTAGGAGATGGTGCACTGGGCTGGGACTTCGTATGTGATGGTGGGCAAATCACTTAAATCAAAACTTTCACAAATGGTCACTAATTGTGTGTTCCTCATCTTCTAGCTGTCCAAATTTAAACACCTGATTTTCAGAAGTGTTAAGCACTCACAGTGAGAAATGAAATCAGTGGGAGCTGTGGATGTCAGACCCTCTGGGAGTAAGGTTGTGTGGTATGGAATGCAGGGATTCAGGAGGCCCTCCGTGATAATGCTGGCTTTGCTATCGGATATGTCTACACAGCTAAAACAACCTCTGTAGCTGGTCAGTGCCAGCCAGCTCTGGCTCGCGCTGTAGGGCTTTCAATGCGGCATAGACTTCCAGGCTCAGGTTGCTGCCCAACTCACTGGGCTGCATGGCAAAACCTGGACAGGGCTAAACTGTGTGCTCCGAATATTTCTCTGGAACTGGTTGCAAATGCAGGGACTAGGGGATTGTTTGGCAAGTTGTGTATGTGTTAAAGGAGTCCATCCGCAGAAGGCATGAGAAGCAGTTGTGAGCAGAGAGACAGAGCTCCTTGGGCATAGACCTGACTGGAAGGGCAGACTTGGAAACCGAGAGTAAGAAGCTGCCTGCTCTTGTTTGTTTCTACTGTGCAGGGAAAACAGTGTACAGTCTGTGTAACTAAACAGGAGTGCACCAAACAATACACCTGACTCATCTCATCTCTCTCCTCATTGAAACAGCCTGGCAAGGCCCTGGATATTGGCTAGCCACTTGAGTCAAAGGGTGGGGTAACAGGACTTAACGTCCTCCCTCACAGGGGAGTTGTGAGGATTACTTACGTAATATCTGTACAGTATTTTGAACATGTGAAGGGCTATTTAAAAACACTAAAAAAAAATCAGGTCTTAGTGTCTCAAGATGGGCACCCAAAATTAGTGGAGATTTTTGCAGATTTTGGCCTTCGTCTCCCTGAATCTCAGTTCTTCTTTTGTCAAAACTCTATCTACCTCTGAGGGGTGTGGCCAGGATGAGTTTGAATTCATTGAGCTCAGAAAACTTTTATTCTGGCACTTTACTAATTTGTGAGGGTCTCATTTTGTAATCTCAAAAATATTTTCTTAATATAGTCGTGGGTTTTTGGTTGTAATAATTTTCTTATAAAGCATTTCAATTGATCAAGAATATTTACAAATGCACATGTTAATTTAAAATACACAATAGCTATACAGTACTCAGGCCCAGTCTAAACTAGGCAAATTTTTTCACCAGTGCAATTACATTGATGTTGGTTACCCTTGTGCAAGCCTGTAATGTAGATGTGCACACCCATAATGCAGATGTGCTGCACCAGCACAAAACTGGGGTTTCATCAGTGCATGTTACTTCAGTATGCACTGATGTAAGCTAAACTTTGTACCAGTAGTGGTTTGTTGGTTTGATTTACCTAAACATACATAGGGCCTCAGTTAAGAAATGTTTATTCATGTATCCTTAGGGCATGATTCCAAAGGGAATTCTTTAAAAATGATTGTGACAATCTGACACAAGTGAGAATCTGCTGCAATGCCTGAAATTGACCAGTCTGTGAGCACAGTTGTTTTAGCCTCGTGTGGATGGTGGTGCAGATGCATGCCACACCATTGGGAGATCCCAGGAGCTTTTGAGACTGGCTTAGACAAAAAATACCTTTCTGGAGCTCTGGTGGCTTTGATCGTTGTCTGTCCTTCCATGTAGAACAAACTGTGGATTGAGTAGCATAGCCCCACACCTTTTGGAGAAGTTAGTGCTATTTAAACAATAGGTCCATGTGCTCACTAAGTACAGGGGCTCTGATTGTAACCAGTTCCTGCACAGGGCCACAAAGGATATGCCAGAGTCGTCTTGTACCACATCCCCGAAGAGGTTAGCCATAACATATCATGTGCTCTCTCTTAAATTTGGAATGAGGATAAGTGGAGTGACATGCCCATCCTAATGCAGGAATCATTTGCACAAGGAGAAATGCTCTTTCATTGTTTTGTTAAATGTATTCAAACACATCAGCGTCCAGTTATAATAGTTCCTGTTTGGCGCCTTGTGGTATGAAGGCTTTGGGTGGTCAGACTACGTGCATTCACTTCTTTTTTCCTTTCATGTCTCAACAGCAGCAACAGGAAATGCTAGCAATGAAACATCAGCAGGAGCTCTTGGAGCACCAGAGAAAGTTGGAGCAACATCGACAGGAACAAGAGCTGGAGAAGCAGCATAGAGAACAGAAACTACAACAGCTAAAAAACAAAGAGAAAGGAAAAGAAAGTAAGTAACAGCAAGATAGTTTATTTCAGTGATGGAGTTTACAGTAGGTGAATAGAAGCCATGGGCACTGGTAACTCTGTTTTACGCTGTGGTTGTACAAAGGTAGTTTACAATGCTTATGAAACATCCGTGGTTCTCTGCATATGGAGACTTGTTGCATGAAATTCTCATGTTAACTGTGAGAAGGGATTGAGGATAAAGAAAAGATGAAACTGTATCTGAGCTCTCAATTTTGTTTTTTATATACGTAAAATAAAGTATCTTAATTCTGAAAGTATTTCTTTATACCTTACAAAGTATGGTTTGCTCTTGTGTATGTGATAGTACCCAAGGAAAAGTGTGCAACAAGATTCAGTAAAATTATCATCACATAAAAATGGCCATAGTGGGTCAGATCTACGATCCATCTAGCCCAGTATCCTGTCTTCTGACAGAGGGAATGAAGAGAACAGGGAAATTGAGTGATCCATCCCCTGTTGTCCAGTCCCAGCTTCTGGCAGTCTGATGTTTAGGGACACACATAGCATGGGGTTGCATCTCTGTCCAGGTTGGCTAATAGCCATTGATGGACTTATTTTCCATCTGATTCTCTCCTGATTCTTTTTTGAACCCAATTACACTTTTGGCCTTCACGTTTCCTGGCAATGATTTCCACAGGTTAACTGAGTGTTGTGTGAAGTACTTCCTTTTGTTTGTTTTAAATCTGTTGCCTATTAATTTCATTGGGTGGCTCCTGCTTCTTGTCTTATGTAAAGGAGAAAATACTCCCTTTCTCCACATTTTTCATGATTTTATAGACCTCTATCACATCTCTTCTTAGTCAATGTCTTTTCCAAGCTGAACAGTCCCAGTTTTTTTTATTCTCTCCTCATATATAAGCTGTTCCATACCACTAATAATTTTTGTTGCCCTTCTCTGTACTTTTTCCAATTCTGATATATCTTTTTTGAGACAGGGGGACCAAAACTGCATAAGGTATTCAAGGTATGGATGTACCATGGCTTTATATAGTGGCATTATATTTTCTGTCTTATCTACCCTTTACTAATGGTTCCTACGGTCTGTTAGCTTTTTTGACTGCCACTGCAGACTGAGTGGATGGTTTCAGAGAAATATCCACAATGACTCCATGGTCTTTCTTGAGTGGTAACAGCTCATTTAGCCCCATCCTTTTGTAGGTGTAGTTGGGATTGTTTTCAAGTGGGCATTACTTTGTATTTGGCATTAGGACCACACAAATCCCACATCAGACATTTCAGTTGCTCATTCTGATCCTTATTGCACATGAATTTGAAGCATGTGAGAGGTGTTCAGTAAGCAGCATTGAAGGTTGAACTCCACTAACCCCAGAACATGGATCTCACAAGCAACAGCACCGCAAGCTCCCCTCCCAATGTTTCTTAGTCCTGCCCTGGAAAGACCACCTCTAGTGCTTAAAGCAGGGGCGGGCACATTTTTTGGCTTGAGAGCCGCATCGGGTTTCGTAAATTGTATGGAGGGCCTGTTAGAGGAGGGGGTTGTGGCCCAGCCCCCCCCTCCCCTCCCGGACCCCTGCCCCATCCACACACCTCTGTCCCCTGACCACCCCCAGACCCCTGCTGCCCCATCCAACCCCTCCTCTCATTCCTGATGCGCCCCCCCCCAGGACCCCTGCCCCATCCAACCATCCCTTCTCCCTGTTCCCTGACTGCCCCCGAAACCCCTGCCCCTGACTGCCCCCTGCTGCCCCATCCAACCCCCCCCCTTCCTGACTGCCCCCGGGACCCCTGCCCCATTCAACCCCCTGTTCCCCCCCGACCACCATCCAACCCCCATCCCCTGACCACCACCCTGAACTCCCCTGCCCTCTATCCAACCCCCACTGCTCCCTGCCCCCTTACCGCACTGCCTGGAGCACCGGTGGCTGGCGGCACTACAGCTGCACCGCCCGGTTGGAGCTGGGCCACGCTGCCGCCGCCACCAGGCAGCTCAGAGCACCAGGTCAGGCCGGGCTCTGCAGCTGCGCTGCCCCAGGAACTCAAAGCCCCACCGCCTCAGAGCATTGCGCCGATGGCGGAGCGAGCAAGCTGAGGCTACGGGGTGGGAGGGACAGCAGGGGAGGGGCCGGGGACTAACCTCCCGGGCCAAGAGCTCGGGGGCTGGGCAGGGTGGTCCCATGGGCCGGATGTGGCCCGCGGGCCATAGTTTGCCCACTCCTGGCTTAAAGGGTACTTGATGTACTCCATTCAGTCAGTGGCTTCTCTGAGACAGCCAACAGAGGTGCTGTTTGTAGACGACGTTTTCACAGTGTGAACGTTTGTCCACTAGAAGCTTCACTCACTCACCAACTCATTCCTTATAGGCTACTGACGAGCTTGCAAGTAACTGTCAGGACAGCCTATTACAGATTTGAACTAGTGACTATGCAAGGGGTCCAATTACCAACACTCCTGGGGCTGCCATTTCCCACCTCCTTACCTGATTGGAAAAACATTGAACAAAGTAGTATGCTTTCTTGGTGGCTGGAGCTAGACAATAATTTGGAGAGTCTTGCAGTTGCTGTGAAGTGCTGTTTTCTGCATGACGGAATTACAAAGGACATAACAAAAAAGTGAACCCTTATAGAGATACCAATATACTCTTTAAAAAATAAAAAAAAAAAGAGAGAAAAATAAGTTGCATGTGATAGTTCAGAAAACCCTTTAGGAAAGTTTCCCATTCTCTTCTCTTCTAAATTCTCTAGGGATTTTCCATCAGGAAAGTGAGACAAGGAAAGGAAGTGAGGTGGAAGAGGCAGAGTGAGTAGATAGGGGATACTAATGGGGGACCAGATAAGATATGTGAGATGAACATTAAAGGGCTTTTCCAGAAACAAAATGCCTTTCAGGATCTACCAGGACTGGGAGATTAGGAAAAAAGCAGACAAAACTGATTTCCCCCACCCCAAACCCCCTCATTACAAGGGTAGGCAGTAAATCTAATCCCCATTCAAAGTAAAGGAGGCTGTAGATTTGGTAAATGCCTCAATAAAATACTTTTGTGTAAGGTCAGAGCTATTTTAGATGAGCTGGTGTGACTGAAGCAAGAGAGTCAGAATTTAACAGTAAATAATTGTGTAGTTTGGTGCTGCCGATGAGTGGGTGAAGATGATTTTCCATGTAGGATCGATCCTGTGGCTTAACCACAAGGATGTGTGCAGTTGGCTGCCATGTGAGATGATACTTTCCCTTTTCTTATTTAGTTGTTTTTTAGTATAAATCCTAAATAATGACAATAATCTTTTACCATGTGGAAACTAAATATTTCATCTTCGCTCCCCATTGTTATTAGCTCAGGTCAATTGATGATATATATGCTTTGTTCTGTCTGTTCTTCCTGTAAAATGTGTATTGTTTTATTTTTATTTAAAATATTTTTTAAAAAAATCAATAAAACAGACTGGCTACAAAACACTCAAAGGATCTTAAGAATATTTTTAAACGAAATTCAGATAAGTGCAGAAGAAAGACTAGAACCGTGGGATGTTATGTTGTAATCATGGAAACAGTCTTCCTCTTTATTTTTAAATACTTTTATTTAGAAGGTGGTATAGTGTTTGTATAATCAGTGGAGCTAAACAGTTTAGAATGCTTAAAATAATTTTCTTACATCCTAACATTTTGCTAAACTTAATTCAGCTACAGTGGTCCTGAGCTAGAAAATGAGGAAATACTAGATACAAGAAAAGTCTACCCTCTCCCGCCCCTGAATATGAGACCAAATACATTGTGTAGTATTTTGTAAAAGACAACGCAAACCAATTTCACTTAACGTAATAATGGCATCTCCCTACTTTCTCATCTCGGGATCCAAAACTGCTGTATGTGTCTTGAAATATGCTGTCATGATGCATTTGGACCAAAAGTATAACTTCCACAACAACAATAAAAAGGAAAATGTTTAGGAAACAGAGTAGAGCAAGTTAAATTTTCTTGACTTGTAAGTTCTTACCATACAACAAGCAGTAGCATCAGCAGCAGAGAGCTGGACCTTGCCTGTCGTCATCCTACCTTCCCACCATTATCAATAGGACCTAGAACAAGTTCTAAGCACTGCGCCCAGCCAGATACACCTGGCCCCATAATCTGCTGCTAACCCAGGCCTTCCAGGCATGGAATTTCAAAGTCCATTGCTGCTGCAGAGGCCTTCACAGTCCTCCTCAGCACAAGTTGCCTTTGACACACTGCCTTTTCTTAGCCCTTCTGCTGTCACAGCTTGCAATCCTTCCATCTCTAAACTGTGGCACTGTAGTTGTGAAGTATCAGGGGGTAGACGTGTTAGTCTGTATCCACAAAAACAAGGAGACCGGTGGCACCTTAAAGACTAACAGATTTATTTGGGCATAAGCTTTTTTGCGTAAAAAACCTCATGTCTGAATAAGTGAGAAGAGTGAAGAAAGCTTATGCCCAAATAAATCTGTTAGTCTTTAAGGTGCCACCGGACTCCTTGTTGTTACTGTAGTTGTGGCAACCTAGTTAGTCTAAGTTATAATTAAGTATATTAATGAGCTGATTTGTCCTGTTAATTCCCTTTTAGCCTGCCCCTCTATCTGCTTGTCTGCCTTATTTGCACCATATCCGTATGATCTCTCCCATGATGCTGACTGCATTCACTCCTGCTTCAGCACCTCTGCACTTTTCCTGTCCTTATTTCCTATCTTTTCAGAACTCTCGCCTCTCCTCTTCACCATGCTATCTCCACTCCCCCACACCTCTGGTCAGTTTCCCATGTGCAGTTTGTAATAAAACCATATTCCACCTCTGGATTCTCTTTCTGCCTCCGTGCCTATGCCAACCTTGCTCCAACTCAGGCTCTAGTCCCATTTTTACCCTCTGCAGAACCTTTTCTTACCATAACTTCTATTCCCCAGTCTTTATAAACCAGTCTAATTCTTACATCCCCACTCCCTTCTTCCTGTCTCCCATTCCCTCTACAACAGGGGTTCTCAGACTGGGGGTTGCGAGATAAGTACATGGGGGAGCGGGGGGTCATGAGCTGTCAACCTCCACCCCAAACCCCGCTTGCTTCCAGCATTTATAATGGTGTTAAATATATTAAAAAGAGTGTTTAATTTATTAGGGGGGTTGCACTCAGAGGCTTGCGATGTGAAAGGGGTCATCAGTAAAAAAAAGTTTGAGACCCACTGCTCTACATTACCCTGTCCATCTCAAATGAAAACACCACCACTCATGGTCTCTTATCTTTTTTCCCTTTATTTCCTTGCATTCATTGAAACCTAGTTCCCCCGTTCTCACACTACTACTACATGTACAATGACTGCTCCTCCTCCTTCTACCTAGGAGGCCATGGTGATATTTGGGCTTCTACTCTCCAGCTCCTGCTGTCACCTGGTCTTCCCTTGTTTTGTTGGAGGACCTCTAGGAGGCCTCAGCTGTAGATTGTGAAGCTCTCTGCCTTTAATTGAAGGGTTAGAGGCTTTTAGTCTAACCAAGATGGAGTTTCTCCTAAGCATTTCTCAGGCGTTTGAGTCAAATAGCTGCTAACAAAAACAGTTTTAGATGCTGTGTGGAAGGGCAAGTGATGGTTATATAGCATCTTTTAGGAAAAATGTGGGTAAATAAGACCTGAAATTTTAACATAACAGAGATCCATTTAAGTGGAGAGAGAGGAGGGGAAGAGGACTAAAAAATGTTCAGGCCTTTTTATATCATAGAAGAACAAAAAAAAGGGGCACCTTTAATTTAAACTAATCATACAATAGAACCTTGCCAGTCCATACATGGCTAATTTTCGCACACAATAAGAACCCTTTCTCCCAGCTTCTTAGTACAGATTAATAGCAGAGTTAATGTGTTATATTCCCAAGGCTACTGCTTTTTTACAAAATACACTACACTTCACCGTTTATTGGAACATTCTGAAGTACTGTAGTACAAAGCACCTTTTTGGAAGTATTAGCCTTGCTTTTGTGTTCTTCACTAACCTGCTAATTTGCAAAGTTCTGCAGACACAATGTTCCCACCATCCCCCATATGCACACTAGTAAGATTTTGCTGTAACTAGCTTATACTTTTAGTTTCTTGTAGGCATTCTTGGATCTAGTACAATTACATAACCCCCTATAAAAAGCAACAGAGGGTCCTGTGACACCTTTAAGACTAACGGAAGTATTGGGAGCATAAGCTTTCATGGGTAAGAACCTCACTTCTTCAGATGCAAGGTTCATAACCCCCTATGATTGATTATTACTATTAGGGTAGCATTTAATGGCCTCAGTAAAGGATTGAGGCCTCATTTTGCTAGGCAGTAGACAAACACAGAAAGACAGTCCCTGTCCCAAAAAGTTTACATAGTGATCCCCTAGTGAGGACTTCTGCACCAGTGTGGCATTTCATTGACTTCAGTGGAACCACAGTGGGTTCTGCCCGAGTCACCTCGATACTGCGTTGGGACTAATGAAGATAAGTTCTATGAGTCAGGGACTGTCTTTTAGTTCCGTTTGTATAGCACCTAGCACGATGGTATCCTGAGCCATGGCTGGGGTCCTACGTGCTGTGATAATACCAGGAATAAATATAATAGACAATAAATAAGGGAATGTTGAGGTGATATTAATGGACATGTCCTGTTAGCTATTTGCCTTTTTACTAATTTTAGTTTTAAAACTTGTCTATGTACTATGTTTTAGTTTGCCCCTTATCTTTGATATGCCATTATCTGCTATAAGTAGAGAACAGAAAATGTTTTAATTCACATGAAAGTGACACTTGGACGTGTTAAATTGATACAGGGAGGATAATTAATCAGTTTTCACATCTGTGTATTCACCCATTTTCTGAAGTGTGGGATAGAAATCTGAATGGAACTGATGGATGTGCAGACTAATTTTGGATGCTTTCCTAGAGTAACAGAATGGTGGGAGTTCCAGTTCAAACCCTCTGGAGTCAGGCTCCAATTCTGCCAGAGGTAACTGGAAATGGTGGAGGGTGAAGTCAATTGCTAAAGCTGATGAAGCCAGGCTCATTTTTTGTCTCCCCAGAACTGGACAGAAAATGGAAGGCCTTTAGTTTTTGTTTCTCCTTTGATATGTATGTAGTGCCTTTCAGCTCACCAAAAAAAAAAAGAATAATTTCCAGTGGATGTTTTGTAAACACTGAGCTACAAATATTTGGCTTGATGCTCCTAAATACTGTCAGTTTTAACCAAAGCCACTGGAACCTAGCCACATTTGATTATTTTGAAGATGTTAGTGATTAAACATGAGAATTGTTTAAAGATGTGTGGTCTTATTAGTCACTCTCTGGTCCTTCTCACCTTCTCCATCATTGTACTATATTACTTCCTACAAACCTTCCTCATTTTAACTACCTTTTTGGATCCCTGCCCAATCTACTTTATCTAGAAGTAACAAGAAATACTGTTTTTCCCCAAAAAATTGAATTTCTAAGATTCATGACTCCCTGTAAAATGTTGAGCAATGCTGCACCTTCAAACAGTGCTGAGCAAATAATTTTGAGGACTTTTTCTTCACGGACGAATGAAAAGTTTTCTTCAACCTATCTGGTGGCATCAAAATGCTAAGTATAATAAGCAAAAGTTGGTGCTCATATTGGCTGACTTTTCTACCCATGACTTGGCAGTGTATATTTCTGTCCAGTTGACTCTCTTACATTCCAGATGTTATCCCTTTGGAAAATTGGCTTACACTGTGGTTTAGATGAGCCCCCATATACTACTTGCTATGATTATCAAAATGTCTGTGTTACTCCTTCAGAAAGGCTCTCTGAGAATCGGTTCTGCCAACTGTAGGATAATTTTAATCCATCATCATAGTAAAATAGACTGGTCTCTATTATGGATAGATAATTATTAGAAATTACACAGTTGACATTTTAACTCTACGCTTTGAAATTTCAGATATTTTTTTAAAATGCTAGATTTTCTATTTGAAGAAATGGATTGCAGACTTTTAACTGAATTGGAATATTGTGTAGGTCTTATTGTACACAGATACATTGAACAAAGAGATCCTTATTTGCAAGATTTCTCAAGACAAAGTCTACATATGAGATATTCATCTCATTCCCCTTGTGCTTGCAGATGTGACATTTTAAAAACTTGATTATGCACAAGACCCCTTATCCTAAATACCTTTGATGTAAAAGAAAGCTGGAATACCTAGTACAAGTATTATTCTTGTATTCTACATGTATTTTTATGCAAGTACAAAAATCCTCTTCAGAAACCTTTTTTTAGGAAAATGAGAAATCTGATTATGTCTCCCTTTTCAGACATAGATTGCAATTATGTACAAATCCAGATTATAAAGAAGAGTTCTTCATTGGAGACTCCTTGTCTTTTTTTATTTTGAAATAAGCCTTTACATTGATTGGAGAGCCAATCAATGTATTTAGCTCTCAATCTTTTTAAATATTTTTTTTGTTGCTTTGTGAATGAAAGTTTCAAGTTTTAATTCACTGCTGCTTTCATCAAATGAAGTTGGTTAAATAACCTCTCTTTATTTTTGGATGTTTCAGGTGCAGTGGCAAGCACAGAAGTAAAAATGAAATTACAAGAGTTTGTCTTAAATAAAAAGAAAGCTTTGGCACACCGGAATCTCAACCATTGCATTTCCAATGATCCCCGCTTCTGGTATGGGTAAGTGGTACTGGGCTTATCATGATTCAGCCGGTGCCACCTTTGTTCACAATTGTTGGAGGGCTGAGGGAAAGGGGCTAATGCATTTAATGGGTGAACAGTATGTTACAAATAAAGGTGTTGCAAAATTAATTAGTTAAATTGTAACATAACTAGATTGAAATTTGTAGTGGGTGTGAAAGGAATGATCTGATAGTCCATTAATTATATTCTTAATTTGCATGTGGATGAAGATCCTTTCCCTATAACAGTTCAATTCAAGCACTGCTATGTGTAATGATATAAGGATGAGGTCTCTAATGTAAGGGTCTATAATGATGTTTCCACTAGCAGAGGACTTTGATGTTCTTTTCTTTAATCTATGATCACTCAAAGATTGTGTAGTTCTACTTACAGATCAATCTCTACTAGGCATCTAAAATTCCTTAATTCAGCATATGATACTAGAAAATCAGGACTCTAGTATAATGGGAAGATTACTGTTGCATTTCACTGGATCGTCACTCAAGTTATTTTAAATGTATTTTAAAATGTTTAAAGTTTACTCCTCACATTACACTCTGACACTACAGGTATGTATCCAATCAAAAATTAAAGGATTTGGCCCTTAAAATTAACCGATTAAAAATACCAAATGCACCTTATTTACAACCCCAATCAGGCAAAAGCCTGAAGAAACTATGGCCTGAAAGTCAACTGAGTCTGGTGGTGGTGGACCAAATGTGGAAAAGAATTTTGGAGCTGAAGGCCATGTACTGAAAATGCCTAACTGTTGGCCTCTGGGCATTCAAAACAGGCACTGTGAGCAAGGTTGTGCTGGCAGACCTCAACTGCCACAGCGGTACACACACAAGAAAGAGGTTTCTCAAGGAGATACAACCCAGCCTGTATCGAGCAGTGATTGATATTTATTATTTTTATTTTTTATAAGGAAACAGACAATGAAAAATACAAAATGGTAAATGACTTACAGCTTGTATTGGGAGGGGTGGAGGCATAGCTATTTTCTTCCCAATATCCCATTCTTTGAATATGAAAGTATTTTCAGGACACTACTAATGAGAGAAGATGAAAATAAATGTGCTTTATTGTGGGGGTGTGGGCTGCTTGGATACACTCTTAAATAATATTTCCCATATGCTAGTGACCTGAACATTGTGCTCCCAACAGTTACTCAGCACCACTTCTCTGAAAGGAGGAGGGGAAACCACTGCCGTGTGCTTTCCAGCCATCTGACCAGAGTTCACAGTAGAATGTAAAGAATAAATCACACAAGTACCTTTCAGTCAGCAGTACCACAGGCTGCTGGCATATTTGAAAGAATTAACTTGAACATCTGAATATTAGCCATTGCTGGGAGAAAATCCTTGATGGAGAAATTTAGAGGGGAAAAGAGGCATTAGTGATACCATAAATGTCAGGAAAAGGTTTCTTAAGCAATGGCCCAATCACCAGTTTTTCAAAAGATGCTTGCATTCTACCTTCATTTCAGGAGGGATGTCAGTGAGTGAAACTAGTTAAAACTCTGAGATAGCTTTGTCCTTCCAGACACAGATGTATTTGGCTATTCCAGTCTGTTCATTCGTATCCAAAATGAAGATAATAAACTCCCCATAGTGAGAAATATTAGACCCTGTTTCCGGGTGATGATAGCCAAACTTCAGTGTTCCCGCACCTCGAACATTTCCGCTGACTGAGACTTCCTAAACAATACTGCGAATGAGGAGAAAATGCTAAAGATACCATTCATCCTCCCAGTTTGCAACAGAATGGAATTCACCTAGCTCAAAGCTTTTTCACCCTGAGGTAGTAGTAACTCAGCAAGAAACATCACCTGCTCCTATTTACTGGTTGCACACCAGTCTCTCAGAATAAACTTGTGTGTGCGCGTATACAGGGGAATGTCAGGAGTCAGGGCTGAAGGGGAAGCCTGTGTGTGTGTGTGGAGGGGGACAAGTATGGGTGCAGGTGAGTGTAAACATCAGGAGTTGGAAAAAACTGCCCAATATGCTCTGGCTGCTTTGTGCTGCTCCAGAGTGGCATACAGCAGCTAGAGTGTACTGCTTAATCTGGCCTTAGAATGTGATATTTCTAAGGATTTTAATATATGTAATACCAATCTTAGTTTTAATAAATACACTTTTATCACAAAATTATATTCTTTTCCGTGTCTCTTAGTGATCGGAAATTTTAAAAACCCAGACATTTCCCAATAAAAACTACATTAAACTTGAGTTAAAGTTGAGTTCATATCAGAAATGTATCAGTAAAAACATTACAGCGATGTTGTAAGTATACCAGAAACAATTGTTATAAACTCAAGAATCTGACAGTTTAACCCTTAACTTAAAAGAAATCCAAACATATTGAAGAATGGAAATGCACAATTAAGGCACTTAAAAAAAATCTTAACTCTACTCCATAGTGACATGATGGGGTGAGGGGAGAAAAAAATCGAATGTGTCTTTAAAAATTAGTTATGAGCTAATCATGATTGTATGGTTATTGCATGGTATCGATATGGGCTTATCTGTATGCTAAAGTCATGTGTGGGTGATTTATGTGGAGATTGCTAAATGAATAACCAGGGAAACTTTTTTTAATGAATCTGAATTTGAAACTGGAGGCAGTAATGGCCTGGTGTGCGCGTGTCTTCAGTCCTGACCAAAAATATGCCTACCTATATACATTTTTCTGTGCCCATGCTATTACTTTCTCCTTTTCTCTCACAGAATTGATTTTTTCCAGTGTTCTCTTCAATTACATGAATCACTGAGACATTTTGGAATTATGCTAAGAACACTTGAGCACCGTGAACAGCAATATTCTCAGTTTCCTATTGGCTTAAAATGCCTTAATTTTATTATGGAAAAGTTGCATTAGGGCAGTTACAGAATCAAGAATAAAAAGTGAACATTTTAATTCCAAGAGCTTAGCTCACTTTGATCCTGTGACCTGAGGAAAGTTTGATGTATAACTTTGATATCCATCCCTCCCATCCCATCTGTTACAAAAGTAAATTCTGTTATAAAATGTCTGAGAGGGAAGTCACTCCCTTTGTGTCTGTATATGTGTATACACGTGTGTGTGTGTATATATATTTGCAATTTCAGAAATTTAAAACATCACAATGTGTTTAACCAGACTATCTGTGTTCTGTACTTCAGAATGATTTGAAGAATTCAATGAATTATATATATAAAATCAGCACCCTTAATTGATTTAAAGATAAGCGTCTTAAATCTAGTCTAAAGTGTTACATCAAAGGGCCATGGTATTGCAGCATGTTAGTTAACAAGTGGTTTTGTCCTTTGATACAGCAAATGCTGACAACTCATTGAATTCTTCAAATCATTCTGAAGTACAGAACACAGATAGTCTGGTTAAATACATTGTGATGTTTTAAATTTCTGAAATTGCAAATCGTCTCTTTGATCCTCTTTGCCAGTCCAGATGTTGCCATCAGATACAGTACACACAAACATTGTGGTGATGTCTTCCCATTACCTATGTATTTAGGGGCCTTGCCAACTCAGAGTTCAGTTGCTGCTGTCTGCAACAAGTGGAGAGATCATACTTTATCCTGCTGACACAGGGTACTAAAGAGCGGGGTAGGGGAAGGGCTGGAGGCCCCTGAAATCCTTCTAGGATTGAGATCCCAAATTTTGTGGCTATCCCCATTTGTATCCTCCACAGAGTTACCAACAGTCTTCAGACTACCAGTTACTCCATCCAGCAGGCTGCCAGCTCAAGGGACTTGGCCTGTCTGAGTCCCACAGGCCCCCAGGGTGGCACCCCTGAGGTTGACACTGGGACACCCACACCAGACTACTCAGGCCATTGCCAGGTATCCTGCCCCTCGTGGGGATCATGAAGAGGAAATGGGGGGCAAGGAGACATCAGCCTGAGAGATCTCAACACCTAGGGCATCTGGGCAAGACAAGGCTGATGCCCCCTCCCATTGGGATCAGAATCTGTTTAATTTAGGACAGTTAAAGACAGTGAGTTATAACATGCCAGACTGTAAATATATAGTATATGATTCAGTACATTCACAAGAGCAAGTAGGGGGGAGGGATAGCTCAGTGGTTTGAGCATTGGCTTGCTAAATCCAGGATTGTGAGTTCAATCCTTGAGGGGGCCATTTAGGTATCTGGGGCAAAATCAGTACTTGGTCCTCCTGCTAGTGAAGGCAGGGGGCTGGACTCAAAGACCTTTTTTGGGGGGGAGGGATAGCTCAGTGGTTTGAGCATTGGCCTGCTAAACCCAGGGTTGTGAGTTCAATCCTTGAGAGGGCCATTTAAGGATCTGGGACAAAAATCTGTCTGGGGATTGGTCCTGCTTTGAGTAGGGGGTTGGACTAGATGACCTCCTGAGGTCCCTTCCAACCCTGGTATTCTATGATTCTACAAGGGAAATAGTTTCCTTTGCTCTAGTTTCAAACTCCACCTAGGATATGAAAAAAAAACCTGGCTCCTCTTGCTTTTTTGCAATGTGTAATAAAAGTTGAATTCTGCTCCTAGTTGCATGCATACCACCACTTGTTTTCAGATTGTCATGAGTGAACCCTGTGGAACCCTGTTGCCTTCAAAGGGATTTCAAATATATTAGATTTTTGTTGATGCACATGAAGAAATTGACTCCAGCTCTCCCTGTCAGCTTTGTGGCTCTGCAGGGCTAATGGGAATAAAAAGCTGTCACTGTTTGTTATTTTGGTCACTAAAGTAAATGGATATGATTCTGAATACACACAGGCAAAACATCTGCTGATTGAGAAGGGGCCAATTTTATACAGTGGCTTTTCAGAGTACAGCTGTCCGCTAAAGCAGGGTTAGGCAACCTATGGCACGCATGCCGAAGGCGGCATACGAGCTGATTTTCAGTGGCACTCTCACTGCCCGGGTCCTGGCCACTGGTCCGGGGGGGGCTCTGCATTTTAATTTAATTTTAAATGAAGCATCTTAAACATTTTAAAAACCTTACTTTACATACAACAATAGGTTAGTTATATATTATAGACTTATAGAAAGAGACCTTCTAAAAACGTTAACATGTATTACTGGCACACAAAACCTTAAATTAGTGACTAAATGAAGACTCGGCACTCCACTTCTGAAAGGTTGCCAACCCCTGTAAAGGATCTATTAAATGAAGGAGAGAAGCTATCAGTTCTTCAAAGATGTAACTCTCAATAATATTACTTATTCAAGAGGTTCTTATGGAATACATATTTAGACTGAATTTACATGCAACAAATGCTTTCGTGCCATTTTGTAAACTGTTTTACATTCATATTTCACATTCATTCTTAACTATTTAAAAGTCCTTTCCATACTATAATTGTCAGCTTGCGGTAATGAAGCGTAACACAGCTACTTTCAAAATTTATCATGATATTGTTGTCCACTGTATAAAACTAATTTGACCGTCATAATTCTGTAGGGCTGTAAACATGCTATAATGTTGGTTCAACTGGTTTCATTGTAACAGGGACAGGGCACTGTAGGGTTAGTGGCAGAACTGTTAAGTTTTCTGAGGGAGTTCTCAATTACCTATCTTGTTGGAATTGAGTTGTGAGAGTGGCTGCTTCCCAAAAAAGGAAGAAAACATGGAAGTTTACTATGAATGCATCTGTGTGTAAGTTAATAAGTGAGTCTCTGGGTAGATGTACTTATGGCATTGATTGAGATTAATCAAATGTACACAGGTGCATACATTCTGTATATGCATGAGATTCCATCACAGATACATGAACTGAATATACATTCAAACATAAGTGCCATGTATGTATCGTACATAAAGTTACTGTGCAAACCTGTGGGAAGGATCACAACAGTTCAAATAATGCGTGTATGTATTTGGAGACATGCATGATCAGAAATGCTCATGAATTTACTTCACTGTGCAATTTTAGATGTTTCAAGGTGTGATCAGTTACCAGACTTCTGAAATTCTTTTAAAAGTGTGGATGTATATATTCCGTAGTGCCATACAACTGGCATAGGGCTGTCACATCTTAGATCCCAGTCCTATGAACAGTTATGGTATATAAATGTTTGGAGTATTCAGGACTTCCTTTGTTCTGTGATTGAGAAATCAAAAGCACATCTAAACTCATTTTTGGAGTTAGTGTACATTCTCTAACAAAGTGGTGAAAACAGTTTAACCTGACATAGAATATCAGGGTTGGAAGGGACCTCAGGAGGTCATGTAGTCCAACCCCCTGCTCAAAGCAAGACCAATCCCCAACTAAATCCTCAGATGGCGCCCTCAAGGATTGAACTGACAACTCTGGGTTTAGCAGGCCCATGCTCAAACCACTGAGCTATCCCTCCCCCATGTGTATGTATGACTGTTTATTTTAAGCCACAGTAAGATAAACTGTTTCTTGTATGGACAAGAGCAAAGAGTGGTTTTCTACATAGTGTTCCCTGGTGGCTTGAGGCTTCTTGGTAGTAAACTTCACTTTGGGGCATCTGGACTTCTTGTTTGTGAAATATATTTCTGTGCAAATTGTTTGACAACTGCATTGCTTAACCTATGAATTGCTAAAAGGATTATTTTGTTAAATTCTCCAGACTATTAATACTGAAAATCTGGAGATTTCCAAAATTGTATCCTGGTCAGGCTGCAAAATCCACCTATAAATTTCACACAAGTCAATTGGTAAACATGATACACATCAGATTCATCCAGTATACATGCAGAAGGCTTTTAATTAATTGAATATCTTTAGTGAATTTGGCATAATTTATATCCAGCAGCCTTCTAAAACAAAAAACGAAACCAACAAAATAAAACAACAAAAAACAAAACTGTAAATTACCAGTTTTCAGGATTGATTCTGAAAGATATTGAGCAATTTGGCTCCAACCTTGCAAATATACTTAAGTACTTTTCTCAATCGGGGCGTAAGTATGTGCTTAAAGCAATCTCGAGGACACCACCTATCCAGCACTGCTGCTGTTAGTAAAGTCTACAGATGGTGGCTAATGTTTTTCTTCTAATTTTACTGTCATATTTATTCTCCAGTTTGGGTTCCAGTTCAACAACAAAACATCAGTGGGAGAAGTGATCACTAACTCAGGCTTTGAGCAGAGTGCTTAAGCATGTTCTTAACTTTAAGAATCTGAGTAGTCCCACGAAGTAAGACCCCAATTCAGCACAGTACTTAAGCAAATGCTTAAAGTTGCATACCTGGTTAAAAATCTTGCTGAACTTAGGCTTTATTTTCTGGGACTATTCCCGTGCTTAATGTTTTGCATGTGCTTAGTTGCCTTGCAATATCAGTGCCTGAGTTCTTAAATTTTCTCTTCAGTGTAGTTTCAGATGAGTGTCTAGGAAACTGGAACGAAGCAAAAAGACATTAGAATATAAATAAGAAAAAGGACCGAGATTCTTCTTCAACTAGTGTCCATGTGGGTGCCTCACTTCAGGTATGCATGCACCCTGTGCCTTTGATCAGAAATTTTTGATAGCAGTGCCCGTTTGGCCCACGGATGCGCCCTACACATCCTTGTGCCCAATACCGAGGCTATATAGGGCTGCAAGTGTGAACCACCCTCAGTTCCTTCTCAACTGCCATCGGCCAGTTTAGTGTGTGCCTGTTCTCTCTCTAGAGTTAGAATAGCGGATAGTGTTAATTCTTCAGTGGTTTGTAGGATACTTAATACTTTATAGTTATTGGAACTGTTCCCATTTTCTTTTTTCCCCAAAAATATTTTTGTTGTTGTTTTTCCTTTTTTTTTTTCTTGTATCTGGGATGCTGACTTTAAAGGATGCCTCTCCAGTAGAGAAGCAGTGCCCATCAGCTATGGGCATTCTCACTGTATTTGTTGCTCGGAAGACTCGCATATCCCCAACAAGTGCACGATTTCCACTTCTTTTAAGGGAAGATCCTGTAAAAACAGGGAAATTAAGTATAGACTACTAATGATGAGCATGCCTTAAAACCAGCTTTGGACCTAGGTACAGAGAATCTTCCTGTTACAGGGACTCTATACCTCTGTAAGTGCTCTGTCTATGTAAAGGTCACTGTCACCAAGAGCTTCCACGATGAAGACTGTGGAAACCCCAGCCTCCCAACCTTCTCCATGAGCGAGGTACCTATAACCACTACTGCGGTACTGAGGGCTTCCCACTCAGACTAAGGAAGGAGATTAGAGGAGCACAATGGAGACTTCCTCCTCAGAGGGTTCGGTCACCAGAGACCTCAGGCCCCAAAAGGATTGCTAATGAGACTTTGAGCACTTCAGATACAGTGAAGCACTTCAAGACTTCAGTGAAGTCCTGAATTTTGGTGGTAAAGGGCATGGTACTGAAGACTGCTATCAACAGAGCCCATGATAGTAAGAGTCTGGCCTCAGAGGAATCTGCGGTACCCTCTGTGCCATAATCAATGTCTCAGACGACAACATCGAGAACAACTTTGGTGCCCATACCAAAATCTGTTGTGCTCCCGATAGCACATGGTACCCTAAAAGATCTCCTGTTACCGAATGAGCCAGAGTGTCCCCTCTTTGCAACATCTGGACATCTATCAGTATTGAGATCTGCTGGGTCACTGACCACACATGTTGTAGTGAGACCTACCACTTCCCCAACTTCTACTATTCAGGAAGTAGGGTTGTCACCTCCTGTACGGAAGAGTGTTCATACTCAGAACTTTTGGCTCAAAGTGCTCCAGTTTACTCAAGGAGATGATATTCTCCTCTGCAGATGCCAGGAAGGCAGGATACATGACCTCTGCCTGTTGATACTTGAGACAACCACCGATGGCTACCTTCCCCCGTGCCGTCTAGTCCTCCTCATTGGTCTTATTGGGACCCATGGGCAATGTACCACCAGCAGTTTTGAGGGGCACCGATTCAGTTTCATAAGTAACATAAAAGAGCTCTTTCTCCAGCACGGTCCACCTCTCTCCTCCACTCTGAATCAGCAGAGGAGACCTGTGAGCAGCAAGAGGTGAGGGCGGAAAAGGTCACTCCCTCACAAATACCTCTTCATCATCATCCGATGAGGCAGTAATACCACCACCACCATCATTAGCTGATGACTTTTGTCAGTTCCAGGACCTGTTGAAGTGGGTGGTGGACATTCTTCAGATTCTCCTGGAAGAGGTCCAGGATTCACATCACAAGCTCGTGGACATATTGTATACTTCTACTTCAGCATGAGTGGCACTGCTGATTAAGTACTTTTTAGAGTCAGCCAAGACCATCTGGCAAACTCCAGAAATGGCACCCCTACAGGCAAATGTGCCAATAAAACATACTACATCCTGGTGATGAAATCCAAGTTTTTTTTTCATACCAGGCACCAAATTCTCTGGTTGTAGATGCAGTTAATAAAAGGGGGAGACAGCATGCTCAAATATCTACTCCAAATAACAAGGACCAGAAGCGTCTGGACCTTCTTGGTCATAAAAGCTACTCTTTGA
The DNA here is from genome assembly GCF_013100865.1 of Trachemys scripta elegans. NCBI lineage: Eukaryota > Metazoa > Chordata > Testudines > Emydidae > Trachemys > Trachemys scripta. The sequence goes on from NC_048308.1 coordinate 71,527,776, forward strand.
CAATGTTACAGTTCAGGATAGCAAATCGCCAGGACTTGAGGTTGAAATATGGCTACCTGAACTATGGGAAGTTTAATGCTTTTATTGACCATTTACAATAGGAACTCAGGTCAGTTTAGCTCCAAAGTAAAGGTGGGTCCGCTCTTGGTGAAGATGTCTTTTAGGCTTCACTTGATGCAGACAACACTGCAGTCTGGTCTGTTCCCACCACAGCAGTGATGAGACAAGCTTTCTGGCTTCAGTTGTCTAGTTTCCTATGGGAAGTACAATTGGCTGTTGAGGACATTTAAGGTCTTTGCAGGCTCCACAGATGACTCACATCATACCCAAAAGGACTCAGAGTACACTTAGATCTTTGGAAGGAAATTTAGCAGGTCTCAGTTGGCTCAAAGATCTTGTCCTGCTCAGTTTTTCCACCTTCCGTAGACCATCTGAACCCTACTGGCTAAGATTGTTCTAAAAAGAAACCAATGACTACCTCAGCTGCTTCATCCCAGCTATCAGCATCTTCCAAACACCAGTTCTGATAGTTTTGTGCAGTCTAAACCACCTGATAGTGAGGGTTCTTAGCTGTACCATTCCACCCATTTTCCTCAGTTTGAACACTGCCTCTCTATAGTCACATGCCTGGGAGACTATAACATTAGACAGGTGAGTATGGGAGGCCATTAAATCTGGTTATATGATTGTTTGCCTCCATCCTGCCATCCTATCCCATTCCCCCATCTCTCTTCAGGGACGCCTCTCACGATCAAAAGCAAGGACATGTCCACTGCTTCTGGGCCATGTAGCATCTTGCATTTTTGGTAACACAGAACACCGGATTACATTTTTGATGTCTTCAGGGCTGGCTCAACACAAACAGTCTGAACAAACAGGTGTCTATAACCAGTCGGGTGCTGCAGTCACTCACCTGGTCGAAGGATCCTTTCAAGGTTTGTGCAGGAATCCCATTAATCCAGAATCCCCGTATGGTCATGATAATATCAGACACTTCCCTCTTGGGAGGATGAGCACACATGAGTCCTCACACAGCCCAAGACAAATGATCAAAGCAAAAGCAAGACTTGCATGTCAATCTGCTGGAGTTAAGGGCTGTCAGAAATGCTTGCCTCCACTTTCTTCCCCTAATGAAAAACAAGTCATTCAAGATCAGCACAGACAACATAGGTTGTGTATATATCAGTAGTCAGGATGGAGCGCATTCCCCCTTACTCTGCAAAGTGAGAAAGCTTTGGAATTAGCGCATAGCTAGTCAGATGGCCATTTCAATTTTTTATGTCCCACATAGACAAAACACTATGGCATACTACCTCAGCAGACTGTTTTCCTTAAATTACAAATGTGAATTGGACTCTTGAGTCTTTAACAAAATATTCCTAGCTGGGGGGTTTCCAGAGGTTGACTTTTTCATCACTGTAGCCAACACAAACTGCAGAATATTCTGTTCCAGAGGAGAACTCAATCCAGAACCTCTAGGAGACACCTTTCCCATTACATGGACAAGGAATCTTTCCTTTTTTTTTTTTTTTTTTTTGTATGCATATCTACCAACTCCATTGCTTTTAAAGGTTCTCAGCAAGATCAAGTCAGACCAAGTCGGGGTCACTTCGATTGCACCAGCCTGGCCAAGACAAGTTTGATTTCCTTACCTCATCAGGCTCTCCTCTCATCCTCTGTGGAGGCTCCTGATCAATTATTGACTGTTGAATCAGAATGCAGGTAGAAAACATCTCCTCAGTTTGAACATTCTGCAACTCCAAGCATGGTTCCTCAAGGGTTCTTGGGACTAGAAGTATCCTGTTCATCAGAAGTAAAACGTGCTGTTAAATAGCAGCAAGGACTCTACAAGTCACACTTACCTTCAGAAATGGAGAAGGTATCATCTTTGGTGTAACTGCCGTCATCTTTCACCTATTCAGTTGTCTTTCCACAATCTTGGATTACCTGTTGGAATTGAAGACATCAGGTCTATACGAGTTCCATCAAGGTTCACTTAGCATCTAGTCACCTTCCAGTTTTCTTTCCTAAGCCACATCAGACTACACAGGAAGCCATCTTCCATATACTAGTTGTTAAAAGGACATTAGCCCTTTACTTGGACAGACCCAGAGCGTTCAGGAAGTTCCCTAGACTTTGCTTCTATTGCAGATAGGTTTAGGGGATCCACTGTCTCCATGCAGAGACTAAGTAGATCTCTGGATGTATTATTACCTGGTATGGCTTGGCTGATGTTCAGTCTCCCCTATGAGTGACTGCACGTTCTACTAGATTACAGTCAAGATCTGTAGCCCTGCTCAAGAATGTTACAGTTGCTGAAAGCTGCAACGTAGACCATAGTGCATGTAGTTTGGTAACATAATTGGATGCTGCAGTTTGGTAACATGGTTCTCTCCTTAGTGCTGGACTCTGTTCTGAACCTCCCATCTTCTTAAACCGGTTACTACTCAGAAGTCACCTGAAATGGAGCACCTACAGGGACACTACTCAAAGAAGGAGAGGTTACTCACCTTGTGCAGTAACTGGAGTTCTTCCAGCTGTCTCCCCTTATAGGTGTTCCACTAGCTGCCTTCCTTCCTCTCTGATTCGGAGTTTTTCTGTGGGAAGAAACTCAGAGTGGTTCACCTATGCAGCCCTATATAGCCTCGTTGCAGGGCATGAGGATGTGTAGGGCACTGCTACCAAAAATCTTTGAGCAAAGGCAGAGGTGCACACCTGAAGTTGAGCACCTACAGGGGGACACATCTCAAAGAACTCTAGTTACTTCACAAGTTGAGTAACCTTCTTTTTCTATGACCACATTGTCCAGGGTTAACTCTCATTGTCAGGAATGGGCATTCTCTGCTTTGAATGTCAGTACAGGATCCTTTAATATAAACAGAAAAGATTAATCTATACACTTAACTTTTGTAAAGTTTCCACTTTCTCTTTCTACTCCTTCCTATATAGGAAAACTCAGCACAGTTCTCTTGACCAGAGTTCTCCCCCACAAAGTGGAATATCAGGCACCTACAATCACCCTGTCCTGGGGATGTACGATTCCAAAGATGACTTTCCACTCCGAAAAACAGGTAAACTCAATATTAATGTTCTGTCTGGCACTCTAAATATCTTTACTGTGGCAGTCTGTCCTTTTGTAAAAGGAGTAAATGTTAACTAAATCATGGGTGATGTTTTTAACATGTAATCCTTTTTTTTTTTTTTTTTTTTAACACCTCTACCTCTATAGCACTGTAGAATGAATGAAAAGTGTTAGAATTTGAGTAATGTTTAGTTTGGCCAGGCAGAAATTTATTAAGAATTATACAAACTTCACATGGAAGCCTAATTTACATGAAATTTGTGAGTTTTGTCATCCTCACAAGTGCAAAATTAAAACAGATTTGTCGTCTTCTATCAAGAAGTGTTTCATTGAACGAGAAAAATGCATATTTCTTAATACTATTTTAAGGGCTTTTTTGTTGTGTGTATGATATTATGCAAAAAATAATCATCTCTGTCAGGCAAAGCATGAGGATTTACAGTAAAGTTATTTGCTCATACCTGTGTATGGTTGTTTCTCAGCTGTGCTCTTCCCTGTGTTTTGATTGAGGGGGGCAGTTATTTCTCAGCTATATATTATGCAAATATCTGTTTTGATTGGCTACTTTCATCAACTCCGCATCGTATGCCTATAGCCAACATGTAATGTTGGCTTCTAACCTCAACAGCATAAAACTCTCTGAATAAATACACCCTGATGGGCTCCCCTTGATTTCACTAACAGCCATGCTGGGAAGGACTGAGCACACAGTGCTGTGTCTTAAAGTACCTTTTAAATAGGGAACTTTAAAATTACCTATTTAATTTTAAACTTCCCTATTTAAAAGCTCTCTTTTTGATTTTTTGAGGGGAGAGGAAATGGGGGGAAAGCTCATGCTTCAGGATTTCAGCAGGCTACCTGCAGAGTCAGGAAGGGATTTTTCTTCCTTCATGCCATATATCTTCTTCCAGTGAAGTGTCAGAGTTGGCCACAGCTGGAGATGGGGCATTGGACAGGGAGGGCCAGGGCTCTGAGGCGGGCATTCTCTCTCTGAGCATTCTCTCTCTGAGGTGCCTGGCTGGCTGGTTATTGTTCACATGCTCAAGGTCTTAACTGATCGCCAGATGTGGTATCAGGAAGGAATTCTCCCCGACGTCAAATTGGCAGTGATCTTGAGGGTGTTTTGCCTTCCTCTGTAGCATATGGGCTCAGATCACTTGCCAAAATTAACTGGGTATGTTTCACTTAATCATCTCAAGCACTGTTGCACCTTGATCCCTCCTGTTCTCTGCCTGTGGTGCATAATAGTCTAGTTTCCTGTGGGCTGTAAAACTTTGGTCTCAGTCCGGTGGTGATGGCCTGTGATACAGTGGTGGTGAGACTAAATGATCTGGTGGTCCCTTCTGGCTGTAAACACTGACTCTAAAAGGTGCGTTTGAACAAAGGAGTTGTGTACAGAACTCACTTCAACTTTTGAAAACTGCCAGCCTACATGGCTATTTCTCTAACTGTATACCATGCAAATCCTTGCATTCTGATTGGCTAACAGCCACCAGCCAAAAATGTGCAGTGATTTCCATAATCCTGTTCTGATTGTTTTACAGTAACCATGTTGCAAATATGTTAATCTTTGTGCTCTGATTAGCTGCCATACTTCAATTGCTGTTCACCTGCAATGGACTGCCCTAGGATGACCAGATAGCAAGTGTGAAAAATTGGGTTGGAGTGGGAAGTAATAGACACCTATATAAAGAAAAAACGGCGAATATCGGGACTGTTCCTATAAAATCAGGACATCTGGTCACCCTGGACTACCCCCTCCACTAGTGAATTGTAGTGTCCTTACTGGCATGCATTTATTTATATGGTCTGATCATGACAAGTGAGGTTTATTTGTTTTAAGTATAGTGCCTGTCATAAACATACAGTTAAGGGTTAATTCCTCTTTTACCTGTAAAGGGTTAAGAAGCTCACATAACCTACCTGACCAGAAGGACCAATAAGGGAACAAGATACTTTCAAATCTGGGAGGGGGAAAAAGTCTTTTGTTGTTGGTGTGTGTGTGTGTGTGTGTGTGTGCTTTTGCCGGAGAAGATCCAGGAGGCAGCCATCTAACGTCCTTGAATTAGTAAGTAATAACAGAAGAAATGTGTTAGGTTGCTTTTATTTTTGTTTGTGATTTCCTTTGCAAGAAGAGGGAGGCTGTTCCTGAGATGTAACTTTAAAGTTTACCTAGAGAAGAAATCTTTTATGTTCTAAATTCTTTCACCTTTTTTTCTTTAATTAAAATTCTTCTTTTAAGAACCTGATTGATTTTTCATTGTTTTAAGATCCAAGGGTTTGAGTCTGTTTCACCAGGACTAATTGGTGAGGATATATTCTCAAGCCTTCCCAGGAAGCGGGGTGTAGAAGTTTGGGGGATTATATGGGGAAGGTAGAGCTCCAAGTGGCTCTCCCTAAATGTTTGTTTAAATCACTTGGTGGTGGCAGCGTTACTTAATCTAAGATATAAAAGGGAAATTGTGCCTTGGGGAGTTTTTAACCTAAACTGGAAAAAAATAAGCTTAGGGGGTCTTCATGCAGGTCCCCACATCTGTACCCTAAAGTTCAGAGTGGGGAAGGAACCCTGACAGTGCCATTACAGTATTCCAGTACTATTAACTCCTCTATATAGTAAGGTGTATATATGTTAATTGTGCTTCAGTTAGCTTCCCCATTTGGAGCCAAAATAGTCTGAAGTGTCAAGATGGGGAATGTTGTCTTAATAGTGTTGAACTACAGTTCTCTTAGGATGAAATGGTCCTAAGGTTGCACACATGATTGGTATTTGATTAGCATAAGTCCAGTTTGGTCCTCCTGGACATCACACTCATATCCACAGTGCTTCTGGATTCATTTTTCTGGTACAATTAAGGCAAGAGCAGACAGAAAAGAAGACCTAATTTTACCTGATTTGTTTTGCATTATTTATTCTTGCTCCTGTTAGTACTGCATGAGCCAGCATAGAGAAGAGTGTGAGAGTGGGTTGTATTCCTTGTACTCAGCAATAGAACTCTTAACTAAGTTCCAATCAGTTAAACCCATGCAAACCCACTGAAGGTTAGCTTCATATAGCCTGTTGAACTTTTATTACAGATGATACTACATGAGAAGGAAAATTTTAGCTTGACTTGGAGTCCGGGGTTGAGTTTGCAAGTTTGGCAGAAATTAAAAAGAAAATCTTTATTATGTAAATCAATGAGAGAGAATAAATATTAAACATCCTATGCTGTTTTTTCAGTCATTTCTCAGAGAAGAACTGCACTTCAAGGAATGTGGTTTCTTTTAGTATTGGCCCATATGATGAAACTTTAAATAGGAGCAGACCAATCTACTTTGAAATTTAAACGTTATAGGTAGACACTAGCCAAGGCAATCGTACAATAAATCTGTATCTGTTCTGCCACTGTGGAAGACTTTGACTTAGATGCTATTTGTGTTTCCAAATACATCCTGTTCCTCCAGCATTTATAACGAGCTTTGGGAAATCCTCTCTGTGTGTCCGGTTTTCTTTTTAGTTAGGCTCTATGTAAAGATTGTGTCTAAAAATATATGAGTATAGGTCCTTCGTATTTTCAATGCACCATTTTTGTGACATATGGAAGATTTTAAAAAAGTGTGGGACTAACATCCACATGTTTTTTCTTGCAAAAGTTTTGCCTAAAAAGCTAGTTTATAGATGGAGTGTCCAATTATATTTTAACACCTTACTGTATCTAATATAGTCTCTGCCCGCAGTGTTCTTAGTCACTTTTTTCAGTCATTTAAATTGTTGTTTTTGTAAAGCCCTACAGCATCGGAATTTTAATGCAAATCATGTATAATAAATCAGTATGACAGCTGTCACTCTATTTGGCACTTATTGTTCTGTACACCCTAGAACTTTATTTTTTCAGCTAGTTCCATTATATTTTTTGCACATTACTCTGACGTAAATAAACTGCTGTCATCTTGTGCATCTGGAATAAAGTTTCTCACTTTGTAGTTACAAACAAGTTTTAACACAAAAGAAGCAGAAAGAGGGAAAGGCCAAAGAAAATAAATGTTAGTATAAGGAATACCAGTTTTAACATTACTAGTTTATAAAAACGATGCAACACTGACAAACATACAAATTTACAGAGATAAGTATTCACAATCAACAGGAGGAGTCAGGAGAAACAACCTAATACCCAACTACAAGTGAAAGAATCAGACCCCAAATGGGAGGAAAGAACTCTACTTGCTTTCATAGATGGAAGGGTGGGGGGGGGGGGAGAATGGGACTACTCAGATAAGTGTGGAAAAATGTTGGTGATCCACGTGGTCTTTGAAGACTCATGGAATGGAGTCAATACTGTGATATTTTTGTCCGTGCTTATTCAGCTTTTCCACTTCCATTGTGTTCTTTGTGCCCTGATATGCCCAGAATAAAGAGAAAAGCTGTACATTTTCATTTATTTCTAGAAGCCATGATTAGAGGCCCACAGAGGGTGTAGAGAAGCTGGATATTAGGCATAGGTGTGACAAATATATGAACTACTGACCAAAATAACGGAACCTCTCTTTGGGTGTAGCCTGTACATGAGCATCAAGAACCTTTACTAACTGGAGCCTTTCCAGGAAAGAGGAGACAAGCCTAGGTTAATTGCTTAGACCCAACCAAGGAGGATGTAGATCTAGATAGGGTTTAATCTGGATTTCTCTAATGGAATTAGAAATAGAGTATGTCTTAAGGGCTGTGAATCTTTTAATAGCAATTTTAGTCTGCCTCCTCAAATTCAGTTGTATGACTTTTTTCTTATGCAGGCAAATAATTAAATATTAGTGTGTTTTTTTCCTATGCTATGTGAGCAGGCAGTTCTATGTTTGCAAGAATAAGCGGGTGGTCATACCATACACAAGTGTCAGAGGGTTAGCCGTGTTAGTCTGTATCCACAAAAACAACGAGGAGTCCGGTGGCACATTAAAGACTAATAGATTTATTTGGGCATAAGCTTTCAGGGTAAAAACCCACTTCTTCAGATACATGGAGTGAAAATTACAGATGCAGGCATAAATATATTGACACATGAAGGAGGAGTACCACTGAGGAGTACCAAAAGAAACTACACCATCTGCTCAAGAAACTCCCTGCTATAGCACAGGAACAAATCTATAGACATACCCCTAGAGCCCTGACCAGGGGTATTCTATCTGCTACCCTAGATCCATAAACCTAGAAACCCTGGACACCCCATTATCTCAGGCATTGGCACTCTTACAGCAGGATTATCTGGCTATTTGGACTCTCTCCTCAAACCCTACACTATCAGCACTCCTAACTATCTTTGTGACACCACCGACTTCCTGAGGAAACTACAATGCATTGGTGATCTTCATTGTAATGGGGCGGACTGCCCCACTACCTGAGAGAGTGGGCTACAGCAGGCCAGTGCGCCTGCGTAGACGGGCAGCCAATTAGAGAAGGACTTATTGGGAGCCAATCAGGGCCCAGATTGGAGGCAGCCAATCAGGGCCAGGCTCAGCCCTATAAAAAGGCTGCTCAGGAAGGGAGCAGTCAATCTGTCCCAAGCCTTCAACAGGGGAAGGTCTGTCTCCAGAGCAGGGAGACTAGCACCGTGGACAGTGCAGTGCTGGCCAGGCTCGGGGAGCAGAAAGGCACTCTAGCCTGCCAGGCTGCAGGCCCTGAAGGGAAGGGCCTAGTGGGTGCAAGGGGCCATAGGGGAAGCGGCCCAGGAAAGCAGACAGACGAGGGGAGAGAAGGACGACAGCGAGGCTGCCTCCAGAGGGTCCCTGCGCCGGGATCTCCCCCCTTCGTCTCCCCCTTTGCAGTACACCCAGCCATCGGCCGTAGGGAGCGGCCATTATAGACCACACCAGATCCCTGACGAGGGATTAGACTTTGGGGTGTGTGGTTGGACATGGTGGCTGGGGCGCAGAGAGACTGCTGATCAACCCCCCCGCCTCCCCGGAAGGGGGGTGTGGCTGGACTAAGGGGCACTGCTGGAGGGCAGTGGTCCTGAAGAGGACGCCGCGAGCTGGAGAGCGACACGGGCTCAGAGGCCAACCAAGGGCGAGACAACGGGCAGGACACCACTGAGAGAGGGCGCTCCACTGGACTGAGCTAATTCCCAGAGGTAACTAGCAGGAGGTGCTGGGTGGGGAGTCCCAACACCGTTACATTCCTGAAAACACCATCCTGGCCACCATTAATGTAGAAGCTCTTTACATCAATATTCCACACAAGGATGGACTACAAGCCGTCAGGAGCCGTATTCCTGATGAGGCCACAGCACACCTGGTGGCTGAACTTTATGACTTTGTCCTAACCCACAACCATTTCAGATTTGGGGACAACTTATACCTTCAAGTCAGCGGCACTGCTATGGGTACCTGCATGGCCCCACAGTATGCCAACACTTTTATGGCTGACTTAGCAAAACGCTTCCTCAGCTCTCGTCCCTCTACTTGCGCTACAGTGATGACATCTTCATCATATGGACCCACCGGAAGGAGGCCCTTGAAGAACTCCACCTGGATTTCAACCATTTCCACCCCACCATGAACCTCAGCCTGGACCAGTCCACACAAGAGATCCACTTTCTGGACACTACAGTGCAAATAAGTGATGGTCATATAAACACCACCCTATACTGGAAACCTATTGACCGTTATACTTACCTCCATGCCTCCAGCTTCCATCCAAGACACATCACACGATCCATTGTCTACAGCCAAGCCCTAAGATACAACCGGATTTGCTTCAATCCCTCAGACAGAGACAAATGTCTACAAGATCTTTATCAAGCATTCTTAAAATTTCAATACCCACCTGGGGAAGTGAGGAAACACATTGACAGAGCAAGACAGGTACCCAGAAGTCACCTACTACAGGACAGGTCCGACATGGAAAATAACAGAACACCACTGGCCATCATGTACAGCTCCCAGCTAAAACCTCTCCAGCACATCATCAATGATCTACAACCTATGCTGGAAAACAATCCCTCACTCTCACAGAACTTGGGAGGCAGGCCAGTCCTTGCTTACAGACAACCCCTCAATCCGAAGCAAATATTCACCAGCAACTACACATCACAGAAACACTAACCCAGGAACCAATCCCTGTAACAAACCCTGTTGCCTACTCTGTCACCATATCTACTCTAGCAACACCATCAGAGGACCCAACCACGTGAGCCATACCATCGGGGGCTGTCATAAATATAAAGGGAAGGGTAACAACCTTCCTGTATACAGTACTATAAAATCCCTCCTGGCCAGAGGCACAAAATCCTTTTACCTGTAAAGGGTTAAGAAGCTCAGGTAACCTAGCTGGCACCTGACCAAAAGGACCAATAAAGGGACAAGATACTTTCAAATCGGGGGTGGGGAGAGGGCTTTGTTTTGTCTGTTCTCTATCTGTCTGTTCAGGGTGCTTGCCAGAGACAGATCAAGAAAGCAAGCAATCCAACTCCATTAGAATTAGTAAGTAATAGGAAGGGAATGCGTTAGCTTACTTTTATTTTGGCTTGTGATTTTATCTGTGCTGAGAGGGAGGTGTATTCCTTGTTTTCTTTTTGTAACTTTAAAGTTTTGCCCAGAGGGAAATCCTCTGTGTTTTTAATCTGATTGCCCTGTGAGATTATCTTCCATTCTAATTTTACAGAGGTGGTGCTTTTACCTTTTTTCTTTCTAATAAAGTTGTGTTTTTTTAAGAATCTGTTTTTTTTTTTTGTTTGTTTGTTTTTTAGTGTCCTAAAAAAGCCCAAGGTTGGTCTGTGCTCATCTTGTTTATTCTCAAGCCTCCCCAGGAAAGGGGGTGTATGGCTTGGCGGGGGGGATAGTAGGAGGGAGTAGGAACTCCAAGTGGCCCTTTCCCTGAGTTTTGTCTAATCACTTGGTTGTGGCAGCGTTACCTAATCCAAGGTACAAGGGAGAATTTGTGCCTTGGGGAGTTTTTAACCTAAGCTCGGTCCCCAGAGTGGGGAGGGAACCCTGACAGGGGCTCATTCACCTGCACATCTACTAATGTGATATATGCCATCATGTGCCAACATGACCCTCTTTCATGTGCATTGGCCACACTGGACAGTCTCTATGTAAAAGAATAAATGGACACAAATCAGACCTCAGAAATGGTAACATAAAGCCAATAGGGGAACATTTCAATCTCCTTGGACATTCTATAACAGATTTAAAAGTAGCCATCCTGCAACAAAAAAACTTCAAAAACAGACTTCAAAGAGAAACGGCAGAGCTACAATTAATTTGCAAATTTAACACCATTAATTTGGGTTTGAATAGGGACTGGGAGCGGCTGGCTCACTACAAAAGCAATTTTCCTTCTCTTGGTATTGACACCTCCTCATCAGTTATTGGGAGTGGACAACATCCACCCTGATTGAATTGGCCATCAACACTGGTTCTTCACTTGAAGGTAACTCCTTTATCTTCATGTGTCAGTATATTTATGCCTGCATCTGCAATTTTCACTCCATGCATCTGAAGAAGTGGGTTTTTAACCACGAAAGCTTATGCCCAAATAAATCTGTTAGTCTTTAAGATGCCACCAGACTCTTTGTTGTTTTTGTACCATACACAGTAGGCATAACGGCATATGTGAGGAAAGCAGTGAGAGGAACGGGTTTTGTGCATCTTCTCCATGTTCCTGTATTTTTCCTGGTATAAAACTGGGTTAATTTTGTTGTATTACATTTGGTTCAATCTACTATGAGCGCTTTTGTATGGCTAGATCTTTTGAGATCAGGATTGTTAAGGAGTAGGAGCAGAGAGAGGCATTGAGGAAATATTTCAGTTTTTGTCTCATTTTCCATTGAAGATGCCAGTTAACCAAAATCATGATGGGATCCAAGTAGCTCTGGAGTCCATGTAATTGTATCAACAAGTATTAAATTTAATTTGCTGGTTCCTATTAGAACCTTTTCCATTGGTACCCACAGGACAGGTAGCTGTGAAGCATGTCAAGGGTCATTTTTCTAACGTAACATCCCAAAAATGAGGTTTAAAATTTGGCAAGGTAATTTTGCCTTCTTCCCTAAAGCTACAAAGAACATTCCATTTGATTTTGAGTTAGATTGTCAGCTGATGTGGACTGGCCCAGCTACATTTAACTCATATTTCCAGTTTTACCATAGGAAAGTACTGATCTTTTTGAGAAGGTGTAAGAGGAATTTCAGGGCAGATAGTGGAAGCAATCTGACTGAATGGCAAGGGGTTATCAGTTTTGCTAAAAATATGACTTAGCCAGCTGCTTGTAATGTCATTCCGTTCAGTGAGGTCACTATGACATCAGTGGCAAGAAATGCTCAAAATTAGTTTTACACAGTTGGGAAGGATCGAGTTTATCTGGAGGCTGAGGTACTTAAATCCCTTTGGGACATTAGGGAAGAGGATTTAGCTACTTCTTATGAAGCCTTCATGTCAGTAGTGAGAATCATGCCTCAAAACTTGGACACCTTCATCTTGAAACCATAATGAAAATCAATCCTCTGAGATGTAAAAGAATTGAAATAGCCACTGTAGGACTAGTATGGAAGAAGAGCATTCAAAGCTAACTTGTTCTTTTCTATCAGTCTTATTCTTATGGCTAAAAGAATGATGAAGCAGGCCAGATGAAGCAGGCCAGAAGTTCTGATGTGGAGATGATTTTCATTCTATTCAACACTGGGAAACTATGCCTACCACCCTATTTGAGCTGAAAAACGGCAAAGCAGGAGCCATTTGTTAGCAAACAAATACTAGTGTCTTTGAATAATGCCAAAATCCATGTTTGAAAAGCTACCCTCCATTCCATGACTGCACACAGAATATAGTTAAAAACAGACATGACCATACCACCCAGTCAATTGCCTTTTCTGCATTAATAGGCTTGAGATATAGTTGCGGGGTACTTTAAAATGTTTCTTCCATTATGAGAGATTCTACTATTTCTAGTAGTAGTCGTCATCTCTCTAATGGACTTTCAGCTAGGACTGGTAGAATATTCCACAATGGTATGCAGTTTAAAGGTGCCCACTGTAGGATCCACCTTCAACCAGGTCTGGTGGGAAATAGTTAACCATTGACTTGTATTGTCAGCTCTGTGACAACCTCATTATTGATCATTTTTGGCATCAGTCCCACCTGTCAACCTGAGAGTAATTTAGAATAAGATTAATAGATTCATAGGTCCCAAGGGCAGAACGACCACTGTGATCATCTAGTCTGACCTTCTGTATAACACAAGCCATAGAACTTCCCCAAAATAATTCCTATAGCAGATCTTTTAGAAAACCATCCAATCTTGATTTTAAAATTGTCAGTGATGGAGAATCCACCATGATTATTATCTGTTACTGGAGAGTAGGTGGTCAGGTCTAGCAGTTGGGCAGGAGTCAATCTTAGTGGTCAGCGCAGGGGTCAGCGCCTCAGACAGTGTTGGGGGTAAGGCATAGAAGCAGGGACCTGGAGAAAGGCAGGAAAGCAGGAACTGGCAGTAGATCAGAGTTTGAGATAGAGCAGGGACCCGGAACAGGCAGGAATGCAGGGCTCAGGAGTCAGGTAAGCAAGAGGGGTCCGTAGTAACAGCCAGCCAGGAATTCCTCTAGTTGCTTGAACAACTTCCTGTGTTACTTCCTGGTTCATATCGAGCTCCTCAGTCTATTGGGGGTGCTGTATGTTTCCCCCAATAGGGAGCTTCAGAGGCAGGACCCTCTATGAGCTATCATTTCGCTGGTTCCTTTCTCTGGTTACTCAGGTGAGCTGCTGGTTCCCAGTCGTGGCTTGAGCACTGCCTGGGGACCCCTGGGCCCGGGTTCAAGGCCCACAATCCTTCACACCCTTGGTAAATTGTTCCAATGATGATTACTCTCTCAATTAAAAAAAATACACTTTTTTTCCATTTTGAATTTATCTAGTTTCAACTTCCAACCATTGGATCATGTAATACCATTCTCTGCCAGACTGAAGAGCCCATTATTAAATATTTGTTCCCCATGTAGCTATTTATAGACTGTGATCGAGTCACCCCTTAACCTTCTCTTTGTTACGATAAATAGATTAAGCTCCTTGAGTCTCTCACTGTAAGGCAGGTTTTCTAATCCTTTAGTTGATCTCACAACTGTTATCTGAACTCTTTCCAGTTCATCAGCATCCTTCTTGAATTGTGTGCACCACAACTGGACACAGTATTCCAGCAGCAGTTACATCAGTGCCAAATAGAGAAGTAAAATAACCTCTCTGCTCCTATTTGAGATTCCCCTATTTATACATCCCAGAATCACATTAGCTCTTTTGGCCACAGCATCACACTGGGAGCGCACGTTCAGGTGATTATCTACCACAATGCCCAAATCTTTTTTAGACTCACTGCTTCCCAGTCCCCCATCCTGTAAGTATGGACTACATTCTTTGTTCCTAGATTTATACTGTGACAAAGCTCTCTCCTTGTCTCCATGGGTCCCGTGTTTCTGGCAGATTTCACTAGCCTCAGAGGCTCACTGTGACCCTCCACGTAGCCCTTCTCTCTCTAGGGGCAAGGGTCACAGCTTACTGAGCCATTTTCATCATAAGCCAGCAAGGGAGGTGAGGAGAAGCAGCTCTCCCTCACACAGTCTTTGTTGTCTCCCAGTCTCAATGATTAATCAGGGAGAGGAGGAGAGGGGGGAGCCCGGGCCTGCCCTCTACTCTGGGCTCCAGCCCAGAGACCATAATCATAGCAGCTATGGTAGCTGACGTTTTTGAAATAGGATGTGTACAATTCCCTGGGACACTTCCCCACAGCAGCCCCCACTCAATATCTCCTTCACTGTTACCTCGGGGCCTCATTCCTTGCGCCTGATATGGATTTGTACTGCTTAGTTCCTCCAACAGCACAGCTTCCTCCTACAGCTCCTGACACGCACGCCTCACTGACTAACAGGGAGGCTTTTAACTAGTTCCAGCCAGCCCTTGATTGGCTTCAGGTGTCCCAATCAACTTAGCTATCTCCACTGCTTTCTAGAAGGATCTTAATTGGCCCCAGATTAACCTGGAGCAACTGCCATTTGGTTATCATGGTACCAGGGATTTGTTTAGCCTGGGGCTAACATACCTGTTCCTCACTGCTTTAGTATAGCCATCTGGCCTTGCCCCATCACTATACATTTATGTTTAGCCATATTAAAATGCATATTAAAATTGTTTCCTTGCACCCAGTTTACCAAGTAACCCAGATCACTCTGAATAAATGACCTGAAGGCACCTGTTTTGAGTAGTATAATGGAACAGTAGGTAGCAAGGAGGAGTCTACAAAACCCTATTCAGCTTCTGTTGGAGTAAAAGGAGTCAGTCCTTGTAGTGATAAACATCAATCAGGTCTGCTCTTTTGTGAGAGACTGGATCTGTTCATTGTAGGACTGTTGGTTCTATCCATGGAGAATGTTAAGATCATCCTATAAAATAATTTTACGTTAGGAGAAAGCTATAATCATGAGAAAAATACAGTTGAAAAAACAGATTAGTGGACATATTAGATGCATACATTGTCCTAAAACCCACAAGATCATGCACAGGTAACAGAATTTGTCTGTGTTGCCGATTTCAGCTACAAGTTGGACATTTTCCTTACTGATAGGAAAATGCTCTTTTTCTTTGTATATTAATAGCAATATACTTCTCCCATCCATCCACTATTTAGTTTGGAGTGTTGCAAGAAGTTTCTAGTATAAGAGGGGTAGCCGTGTTAGTCTGAATCTCTAAAAAGCAACAGAGGGTCCTGTGGCACCTTTGAGACTAACAGAAGTACTGGGAGCATAAGCTTTCGTGGGTAAGAACCTCACTTCTTGCATCTGAAGAAGTGAGGTTCTTACCCACGAAAGCTTATGCTCCCAGTACTTCTGTTAGTCTCAAGAAGTTTCTAGTTCTTCATTCGGAAAAAATATTCTGGAATCTCAATTTATCTTAAACCAGGGCATCTAATTTTCACTGCTTCTGAAACCCCCAAATACAGTTCTTAGGGTGAGAACCAGCTCCTTCCTGTTCTTTCTAGCTACTTCCCATGTCTCCCACATCTTTTATTTTAAAACTCTCCCCTTTTTCCCCCTCCCCCCCGGCCTTGCTCAACTTCTCACTCTGACTTGATGCTTGAATTTATTTTTCTCTATTCCATCCTAGCCATCATCTTGGCTTTAACCCATTAAAATCTAGGATTTTTACCGTGAAAATAAATACTTTGTCCTGTTTGGTTTGAGAAAATTCTAAAAAACCTGTAGGACATGTGACATCCCATCAAATGTTAGAGCCCCACACCTCACAAAGGTTACTTTAAATATTAAAATTAAATTTCAAAATTGAGTAAATTATGACCCCGTTTTCACCAAACACTGCTGCTTCCTCCATCTCTCCATTTCTTAATTCCCTGTCAATACTGAAAATTCTCCCTTTCTCCTTCCTGTCATGCACCTTGAGTCTGTCTTTCCATGATGTGAATCTCTGAGTCTCTTCGACTTGGCTGCCTCTGTCAGACCTCTACTTCCCTCCCTTACCTCCTCCCCCTCCATCAACTCTCTATAGTTCTGTTCTCTGTCGTGCATGTGACACCCTTGCTCTCCCCATAACAAATTCTGGCTGTTGTCACTGGGTGTCTTGCCCCTTTAAATGAAGCAGGTCCAGCTCCCCTGTGCCATTAGAAGTGCTCCCAGCTTGGGCAGTTAAGAGGGCAGTGCATTACCTGGGACTGTAAAGGATCAGAGAGTACCGAAGAGGGAGGAGGTCCCTGAAGGAAGTTGTGGGAGAAGGCTGAAGGCAGCAGATGGGGTTGTCTGCTAACTTACAAGCCAGAGAGCCAAGCCTGAGAGCTGGAGAGGGATGAAAGCAAGGGAGCAATGGAGGGGCTAACCCACTGATGTCTCCATGCTTGTAGGAGGGTGCTGAAGGAAGGCTTACGACAGGAGAGTAACAAGTTTGCCAGCTGACATTCCCAAACCAGAGTGAGGGTCAGAAAGGGCTGAAGGCAGAACAGCAGAGTGGCTATGATCTGCTGATATATCCATCTGAGAGAGCTGGAGGGCTGAGGGCCATGGAAGCAGTGGAAAGGCATGCCTGCTGGCCTGTCTTGAGAGGAGAGGTGAACAGAACAGGGAGAGTGATGAGTGCTCCTCTGGGGAGGAGGAACTCACAGCAGAAAGGCTGTGGGGGTTCCCGCTGGGGAAAGTAGAGTTGCACTCCATCTGGTAGGGCTGGGGTGACTATCTTGGCAGAAGAACAGAAGAGGACCAAAGAAGAGCCCAGGTACGATGAAGATGTTGGAGTGTGACACGTTATGTCGGTGAACTACATGGGATTTTAAGGACTAAATGTGCTGGGTGTGACAAATGGACTATGTTTGGGGCCTTTTTTTTTTAAACACAGATTTGATCTTTTTAATGTAATAAACTATCCCCAAGCAGGAGCATTATAAAGGCAAGAGAGCCCCTCTCTAACTGATGATTCCTTGAATTAATCCTTCTCCACTGCTCCCTCTTGTCCTCAGTTTTCCCGTGGCTTCTTGTTCCTTTCCACAGCCTTCAAGTAATCTTATCTCTGGTCCTAAAGAAGTCCTCTACTTTATCACCCTGTGCCTTGAGAATGCTGTCCCATCCCACTACCTTGTTTTTCTGCCAACTCTTTGCTTGGTGACTTTCATCTGCCACCTGACCTTTCTGCTCTGACACTGTCCTCATGTACAAAGAACTCCTGTAGTGGCTCTTTCAGTGCTCATCTCTACCACATCACTGTCTTCATCAAGATGATTCACCTCCTTTTTCTCCCTGCTTTTCTGTGTCTCCAGACCACATTTTAAGGTGTTCTGGATAAGACTGCTGTTGGATAGGTAAGAACCCTGAAGAGCACAGAATAAACTGCAAATGATTCATTTGTTTCACTCAGTTATGGGAGTAGTCCTTAAACAGGGAATAGCAGTTGCCAGAATTGGGAATTCTAATATATGGAGATACCCCTATCTCATAGAACTGGAAGGGACCCCAAAAGGTCATCAAGTCCAGCCCCCTGCCTTCACTAGCAGGACTAAGTACTGATTTTGCCCCAGATCCCTAAGTGGCCCCCTCAAGGATTGAACTCTCAATCCTGGGTTTAGCAGGCCAATGCTCAAACCACTGAGCTATCCCTCCCCTCTCCTCTGTAGCACCACAAAGCCAATTATTTTTTTTTTAAACTAACAAAATAAATCTGCAAAAGCATGGTTTCTGAGTGCAAGATCGTACTGTAAAATGTAACTCAAATACTGTCTCTCATTTTTTTAACTGAAAAGTTAGTAGTTTAGTGCTCTTGTGACTTTTTTCTTCCATTGTGTAATATACCTTGTCTAAGAATTTAATAGCAACTCCTTTTTTCCATTCATTGAGATTCTTTTATGAGGGTCTGAGTGTACAAGTCCTTTTTGCAGCTGTTGAGAAAATAGTGATGATGTTTTCCTAAAATGAGGCTGACCCTCTTTCAAATTTAATATAGCTGCTGAGGTGCCATGCACTGAGCTAAAACAATTGCTGCCTATTGTAGTGAAGTCTCAGAATATCCACTGACAGCTAATCTTTTATTGGTTTTGCTAGGCCTGAGGTTTGGTGGTCTTTTGTAACCTCTCCAACACCTGTTGCAGTTTGTCAGAAACTCTTGTATTTGTTGAAGTTTTGTTTAATATGGTTCTGGATATGAGTCAACAGTATGCCCGTATTGCCAAGAAGGCTAACGTCATTTTGGGCTGTATAAGTAGGGGCATTGCCAGCAGATCGAGGGACGTGATCATTCCCCTCTATTCGACATTGGTGAGGCCTCATCTGGAATACTGTGTCCAGTTTTGGGCCCCACAGTACCAGAAGGATGTGGAAAAATTGGAAAGAGTCCAGCGGAGGACAACAAAAATGATTAGTTGGCTGGAGCACATGACTTATGAGGAGAGGCTGAGGGAACTGGGATTGTTTAGTCTGCAGAAGAGAAGAATGAGGGGGGTTTGGTAGCTGCTTTCAACTACCTGAAAGGGGGTCCCAAAGAGGATGGATCTAGACTGTTCTCAGTGGTAGCAGATGACAGAACAAGAAGTAATGGTCTCAAGTTGCAGTGGGGGAGGTTTAGGTTGGATATTAGGAAAAACTTTTTCACTAGGAGGGTAGTGAAGCACTGGAATGGGTTACCTAGGGAGGTGGTGGAATCTCCTTCCTTAGAGGTTTTTAAGGTCAGGCTTGCCAAAGCCCTGGCTGGGATGATTTAGTTAGGGATTGGTCCTGCTTTGAGCAGGGGGTTGGACTAGATGACCTCCTGAGGTCCCTTCCAACCCTGATATTCTATGATTCAGGTTTACATGATTAGGGATATAGGTTCCCACTTACTGTTATTCCTGTATCCTGATTCTTTTGCTTTTGCTTTTCATGTTACCCCTTGACTTTTGAGAAGTTTGAATACTATGTAATGTCCTGAAATGCACACACCGAAACTTAAGAGACTGAGGAAGAGAAATGATGTTACTGTTCTGTATATCTGAAAAGACCCTATTTTTTTTCTTGTGGATTGTCCATCCTGCAAGGTGCCGACCACCCTTTGTCAGGCACTGTGTATCCTGAACTTCCATTGACTTCTATGGGAACTGAGAATGGTTAGCATCTTGCCAGACTGAGATCCTACAGTAACTACAGTATCATGGGCCAAATGCTGCAAGATGCTAAATGCATTTAATTTTTGCTGAAATTCAGCAGTTCTGGAGGGACTCAGCACCTCATTAGGAGCAAGCCAGCTGATAAAAAATAAGGCCTTGAAATCTGTTAACTGTAAAAATTGTTTTTGTCTTGCTATCTGTATTTGAGCCTTTCCCAAAAGTGAGCAAATCAATATAGTCTCAGGGTTTGTTCCAGTTATTCATCAGAGGTGTCCCCTCCAACATCATTAGTATAAAAATGGTTATAAGAACAAAATAAAGAAATGGGCACTTGCCCACTCTTTTCAGTAAAGACTGACTGGAAAACCTGACTCCTAACGGGAAAGGTATACCTAGACCAACTTCCCATCAGTCCAAAGCTAGGACTATGAAAATGGCTGCCATTACAAACTATAATTTATAGCCTGTACAAGTTGACAGGGTTGCCAGGTGTCAGGTTTTTGAATATCCAGTCGAAAGGGGACCTGTGCAGTGTCTGGTCAGCCCCGCTGACTGGACACCAAAAGTCCAGTAACCATGATCAGCTTCTGCCACCGGGAGGGCAGGAAGAGCAGCTGCTGCTGGAGGAGGAGGGATCCTGACAGTGCACGGCGTTTAAGGAGTGGGGTCGGCAGCACATCCTCCCACCCCGGCTCTGCAGGTGGCAGGTGAGTCCCCAGGGAGGGAAGATTAAGCGACAGAAAGGCCTGTGGTGTTCGGTTTTGAAAAACTGGAAAGTTGGCAACTTTATGTACAACTCTTTTGGATCTCAGAGAGAGGCTGGCTAGGAACTACTAAGAATCATCCTTACCCTTGACCACTGAGGGGGCGAGAGAGAAGTGCCAGCCCAGTCCGGCTCATGGAACTCCAACTTCAGATGCTAAAGTCAGAGTACACAGAATGGGCTTTCTTGTGTAAACCCTATACCAATTCCCTTCCTTCCCCTCAACCTCAGTTGCCTCTTCTCTGTCATACATCACAGCCAAACTTAGAACGGTACTGGCCCAGCAGAGTTATTTTCACAAGCCTCACAGGTCTGCGTAGCGTGTTACAGGACTCTACATATATCAGTTTGTAATTTGGTCTACTGGCTAACCAGGGAGACTTGGAGTCTGTAGACCTGGGATCTTTTCCAACAATGCTCATAAATTACTTGCCCATGTTTACAAACCTCAGATTACCAATGTTTTCCCATCCGTCCATAAAGCAAATGAAGAAAGATAAGCAGATTTTTAATGTGCTGGTTACTTAAATGCGTAAAAGGTAGAACTTCGGTACTAAATTTCCTACGTCTCTTTAACATAGGCGCACTTTTATAGAACACGGTGAAAATTAACCTGAATGGTTTTTTTTCTAAGGTGCTGAGCTCCCATTTACGTCAGCGGGAGGTATAGGTGCTCACCGCCTCTGAAAACAAGGCCTCATTCTCTAAAAGATACCATCTGCCAAGAGTCTCACTCCTGATTCTCTGCTCCATGGTGTGAGACAACTGAAATCTCCAAACTGATTATTGACATGATTATTCCCTAAGGAGGGGTAGCAGGCTAGAGTATGAGCCCAGCCCACTGAGATTAACTTCTACCCTTGGGATCCTCCTTAATGTCAGAGGGGGAGGGGCGTTGGGAGGAGTGCAGTTTTCCTATTGTTACTCAGGCTCTTTACTCTGAACTGTTTCACTCATCTTTGGGGATTCCTTTCCATAACCCAGTCTTCCAGTAAGGTTCAGATTATTGAAGAATTACTTGCCAGTTTGCCTGAGAGCTTCAATGCCGGTGCTTGACACCAGCACTTTGGCACTTAATCTTCATGGTTTTGCTATTTGCCCTGGTGCCTTAGCATCTATTTTTCAGTGCTCTATGTCTTGCTTTGGTTTTTCAGCAGTTCTGTGCTTACCTTGGCTTTTCAGCTAGTGCTGGGTCACTACCAGTTGGTGGTTTGTGCTCCATCCTGCTACTGCTGCTGCCTTTAGCGATTAAAAAAAAACAAAAAACAAAACAAAAAAACACACCAAATCCCACAGCTTCAGGAGTTTGTGTAGATCCTCCTATGTTGCTTTAGGTAGCTGAGGCCTGAGAATGAAAATCCTAGTAGATGGCAGCTTCAGAGGAGCAAAATGACCGGTCAGTAATTTTCCTGAAGTCTGTCACAGGAAAGGACTGGCCCATGCACTACACATGCTGACAATCGTATGGAATGTTTAAACTACTGAGTTGGCCAATTTCTAAATAGCAATGTAAAAGACATGTCTCCTTTATTGATGCTGTTTTCTAAAGGGGGGAAGAATACAGTCTTACAGATGCGTAGATTCTGTGGTGATGGATGCAGGATAAGAAAATAGATAATTGTAATAGAACAACGATCTCCTATTGATTAG
The DNA here is from genome assembly GCF_013100865.1 of Trachemys scripta elegans. Classification (NCBI taxonomy): domain Eukaryota; kingdom Metazoa; phylum Chordata; order Testudines; family Emydidae; genus Trachemys; species Trachemys scripta. The sequence continues at coordinate 71,549,856 of NC_048308.1, forward strand.
CACTCGTTCCCATGTGTCTCCATGCATCAGGCAAGAGTCTGTGAGTGAGAGCAGGAGGGGAACATGCCCAATAGCTACAGGGTGGAAAAAAAAATTGTTTGTTTCTTTGATGTTGCAAGAACATGGGTAGGGTGGTATTATATTGCTAAACTGGTAGAATTGTACTGAACACGTTGTGTTAAAAAGAAATTACATTTTGTCATTAAAACACTGCATTCATCAAGAAACACTTCATACCTCTCTGAGCTGATTCTGATCCTTTGGATGTGTGAAGTGGCTTGTTTTATGACAAAGATTGTTTAGAGGAAAATAGAGTAGGCTGAAATCCCAATGTCGTGTGGGAGTATAATTTAGAGAAAGTCTTTGAGTTTTGTACTACATAGAGTGTCACTCAAGTTTAAGAGAATCTTTGTTTTCCCACCCATCTTGTATTTCCTGATGCTGACGTGATCCAAGTTCTGGTTCTCCTGCATTACATGCTTTGTACCATATATCCACACGTTACTTCAGGGCATACTCTTCTAATGAGAAGTAGTCATCAATCTATTAAGACATCTGTATTTCCTGTACAAAGTGGGGAGGGGAATAGCCTTTGGGTGTATATATGTTACTAAAAGTAAAATGCATAAAAATTGCCTAGTATTTTAGTTCTGTAGAACATCTATTCAGGTCAAGCTGTAGACATTCTAGAAAATAGTAAAAGAAACCAAACAGCAAGTTGGGGGAGAGGCTTGCTTTTAATATCTTCCCCCATGTCCTTTCAGAAAATCAACTCTAAAATGCATGTTAGGGATTTTCTTAAAAAGAAAAAAAAAAAACCACGTTTACAGGCTTTAGCTGCAAATGCAGTCAAAGCTTGAAAATCACCTGCCATGGAGCCCTTCTCTCCTACCACCTGCTGACTTCTGTCCTAGCCCACCTACACTAGATTAAGAACCTGAATGGGGAGGCTTTAGTGCAGTTTCTAGTTCAGCTTCCTCAGTCGGGAGCCACACTAAAGCAGTCCAGCCAGCTCTCTTGCACTGCTAAGTGCTATGGGAGAGGGGAAGGAGCCATGGCTTCCCTTTGATGTCCTGATGGAAAAGGAGCATGAATAGTGACGCATCAAAGGAAAGCTACTATTTCCCCTCCCAGCCTACCACAGTGCTCCAAGGTGCACATGAGGCAGCTGAGCTGTTTTGAAATAGCCCCTAACTAAAGGAAGAACTAAGAGCTGCCCTCAGTTTCTTGACCTTATTGGATTAACTTTTGTTGGGGGATGAAGGTAGCAGATGGGGAGAGGAGCAGTAGCTCTGAACTGTCTCTTCTGGCCCCCATAATGAACCTAGCTGCCCTTTCTGCCCCTGGTGAGCTCCCACTTTGTATTCCAGAAATTAAATTGGGAGTACTGCTTATGTTAACTTAGATTTAATATTCCCCATGTTGTTCTTATATTAGGTGGGAGTTGAAAAAGGGTCTTTTGGCCACCTATTGCAGCAGAAAGAGAGTCAGGTTTTGTCTAAAAAGCACAACTGAAGATGTGGATGTATTCTGGGGAAGGGGAAATGTTAGAAAATGTCATGACATGTAGAGTTAGTTGTAGAGGGAATGTTTCTATCCCTTCCATACTTCCGTTCTCATTCTTCACTATGAACGTGTTCTATAAATACCATCAAACTTGTTTTCAACAAATAAAATTTCAACTTCATCAGTCTTATTCTAGTACCAATAAACCTCATTCTAATTGAGACATGCTCCAGTAATGTACTAACGCACCCCCTGTTTTGGCTTATCACTGTAGTTTGACCTCTTTCTGATATTTCTGAGGCACTGTTGCCATCCTCCTGCTATGCCAGCTTGCAATGGATGCCCACCATCATGCTCTCTGTAGCCATTACAGTAACTCAAGCACTTTTGGCCTTTGCTATTGTAGAGGAGTGGACTCACCCCTGTGGCGCTTCCTTCTGGTCTCTTCTGGGAATTAGCTCTTCCAGCATCCTGGAGCGCCCCCTGCAGGCCGGTGATCTGCCTGTCCTCTGGCCCCCGTGTCCCTCCCGGACCCCGGTGCCCTTGTATCTGGGGTGCAGCCCCCTGGCAGTACACCCCTCAGTACTAGGGTCTCCCCTCCCTGGGGAACCCCGACCCACTATCCCTACCTCGCCTCAGAATAAGGCCACTGCCAGTCACCAACTAGCTCCCGCTCCCTGGGGCAGACTGCAGTATAGGCCCCTCATCACAGGCAAGGTTGGGTTTGGACCTGCTGCCTTGGCCTACCCATGGGCTGCCCTCTGCAACCCCCAGTACCCCTTGGCCTAATACTAGACCGCAGCCTGGGGCTTTCCAGGCTGGAGCTCCCCAGCTCCTCAGCCTTTCCCCAGCCCTGCTCCATTCAGGTACCTTGTCTCTGCTCCCTGCAGCCAGACTCTTCTCTCTCTGAGTGCAGTTGGTCCTGGCTCCCAGCCTTTTTATACAGGCCAGCTGGGGCCTAATGGGGCATGGCCCAGCTGTGGCTACTTCACCAATCAGCCCAGTAGCTTTTCCCTTTGCCCCAGCCCTCTGCCAGGGGTGTATACTCCACTCTACTGCTATTTTGATTTCTTCTACAGTCAGGCAAGCAAACTATAGCAAAGCTATAAAAGAAGTGTGAATAGCCTTTGTTTATCCTAAAATCAAAGCTTCTTTTGACCACTAATAAACATTTCATCCTAACAAACCCCCAGCACAAGTCATTTTAATTTTATTTAGATTTAATATTCCCCATGTTGTTTTAATATAAACATAGATTTTAATTAGGATGAAGAGCCATACATAAAAATACAGAAGAAGCCCTTCCCCACAGCTCTACCAAGCTGTCCATGCAAGCACATGTCCATTCTATTGTAGGCGTGTGCACTCGCCACATGCACCGGTGCCGTAAGTTTATACCCTCAGTGGTATCCATAGGGGACCGGCTCTGGTGCTCTCTGGAGTGGCGTGTATATGCACCGGTATAAGTGTGGCTGCCGGCCCCCCCTCTCCCTCTCAGTTCCTTCTTAGTGTTGGTACTGGAATGTTCCTCTTGCTGTAGCAAGTAGTTCTCATTCAATGGTTCTTTAAACTTTGTCTTTTGTAAATAGTTGTAAGTAGTGATAGTTAACAGTTCCTAATAGTTTTAGTATACTCTAGAGCAGTGGTTCTTAACCTTTACTGCAGCCTGCATCCCTTTGGTTCTCAAAATATATTCTCGCACCCCTGATCAAAAATCGTTTCAGTAGGTCAGTTCTTTAAACCTAGATTTTTATATTACAGTAATCATTAAAAAATGTATAATGTTAATAAATACATAGGTTTGATGAACAGAGTAGTTGTGTTGTAGTTACGTGCCTGTACTTAATTTGTGTTTTCGATGATTTACCTTCTAAAAAAAAATCTGGCATGTCTCGCACCCCCAGAAAGGGCGTCTCGCACCCGCTGGGGGTGCATGCACCCAGGTTAAGAACCACTGCTCTAGAGTCACTGGAGCATCGCAAATGATCCCAACGCTCCTAGTCCCGGTCACAGGAGCCTGCACACCCTCCTCGAAGCAGGTGGCATCGCTCCCCTGATTATTACGGGCCTATGGGCAGGCCCACCAGGCGCTGGATATGTTCAATAGATTGAGCTCTTGGAATCTATCACTAGATTCTGTGCGTCTTCTCTGAACCCTCTCCAATTTTTTAATATCCTTCTTGAGTTCTAGAACTGGATCTGGTATTGCGCTGGTGCCAAATACAGAGGTAAAACAGCCTTTTTACTCCTACTTGAGATTCTTCTGTTTATACATCCTGGATAGCATTTGCCCTTTGCAAAACTTATTGTGAAAGTCAGTATTTCTTAGAAATACTGAAGAACTACCCTTAATAACTGTAAAGATAGGTTTAGTCCTGGCACATCTGTCTGATTATTTCTCCCATAAATGTGTTGTGTTGGTAATATGAAAAATGCTACATCTCTTATGCTGCTAGCCTTAATAGCAAATGAGGCAGTATGTAAGGTCACTTCAGAAGACCACTTTAAAATGAATAGTTTCAGGGAGGAAAACAGTGAGGCTGAAAGAAGCCAGATAGAATGGCTCAAGTCATATTGTATCCTGTGGAAAAGCACACGATGGGTATCTTGTTTAGGAAACCCTGTGGACCGGGGAAGCAGTTGTTCTACATGTCTTAATTTCTTAAGTTATTAATTTACTCACAACATGTTTTCTCCCTCTCCTTGCCCATGGACTTTGCTTTGACATGGCAGGAAGGCTTGTGTGCCCCCATAAAGGCAGTGGTGAACGCCCTATGTTCCGCATGCAATAGAGAAGCCTGAGAGAGAAGAGAGAACATATTACTCTTGGGGGAATTCTGCGTGAAAAATTTTTAAATTCTGCATATTTTATTTGTCAAAATAACGCAATATAATCAAGCCAGTTTAAATTATTTTAGTAATTTATTTAAACTACAGTACAGAAAAAAGTCACTAACTATTCACCACTTCCTAAACACATGAGAGTTAAGTTACAAATACTTGATAACCAATACCCTGCATTCCACTTATAATCCTGGCTAGCTACTTTTGAAAGTGCCTGGTTCGGACAGACCTGACATTTTATTGACCGCTTGATAAACATTTTATTTTTCCTCAAAGTCTTTTTTTTTTAAATGGGTAGTAAGTAAAATAGATCCTGAATTGTAATCTACCCCATTGTGCCACTCTGGCACAGGAAAAAAGTGAGAGAGCACATAGATCTTCCTAGCTGAGGATTCCCTTACTGTCATTGCCAGAGTGGTGTAAAGGAGCCTTATTGTAATGTAAAGGGTCCTTAAAAGTTTTACACCTGTTTTATGCTCCTGGGGGAATTCACTACAAATGGGACCAATTAACTAACAACAATAGGAACAACTAGGCAGGCAGGCTGCTACATTTTCTGCTCTGCCTGAGGGGACAGAGCCTGCCTCATACCTACCTCCAAACAACCCAAAGCCCTATCCCTCCACACCAGACTGAGCAAGAGTGTCTCTTGCTTGCACACATGCCTACCCAGCCCCGCCCTCCCTTGCAGTGACTGACACACATGCATGCCCAACCCCCGTTCCCCACGCACTCATTTACGTCTCTGTCAGCTGCTATGGGTGCTCGAACCAAAATGCCTGGACTTTCGGGGATGGGGCGTTTGTTCCTTACAGATTTCTTTACTTCCCCATTTTTCTGTGGGGAAGCAAAGAAATCTGCAGGAGACACGAATTGTGCATGTGCGCAGTGGTGCAGACTCGTCCCAGGAGTAATATATTTTCTCTAAATAAACTGAGGCACTAAGGCCACAATTCAGTAAGGTAATTGAATATATGAATGGTCCCATTGACTTCAGTAAGACTAACAATATGCTTAAAGTTAGGCATGTCCTTAATTATCTGGCTGAATAAGTACCTAACTGAATTTTTGAATTAATAAGTGTATACCGTTAGATAAGAAGACATTACGTGACCTGAAGAGTACAAAGCTTTTGAGATTGACTTCCAAGCACTATAGATTGCATTAAGATTCTGAGCAACACTTCATTTGGAGACATTGTATAGTGGTATGAATTTCAGTTGATTTTCAGTAGAACAGATATTTCTTAAAGAAAATTGAACTCAAACTACACAATATTGTGTGAGTTATGTGCTGGCTGATTCATGTTATTTTCTTATTTATACTTTTGAAGTATAGGTCTCTTAAATTTAGGCAGCATTTTTTTTTTAAGATGACAGTAAAAGAAACAAAGCTTATTGGTCCTGACTGAGCTTTCAATATGCCTTGTCGAAAATTGAAACTCTTCATAACTCTGAGACATTCAGAAATGACATATGTAAATACCTAGAATTTCAGATCATTCTGTGCTGCTGGCAGGGTGTTTTTAATTCAATTCACTTAACTCCAAGTTACATAACACCTAGTGAAATGTATACAGATATTTTCATGTACCACACATATGAATGACAGGTGAAATGGGATACCAATGTTTAAAAAGTCCTTGGAGTTTTGATAAAGATTTCTGTATAGGATTAGTATAAAAAAATAAAAAGGAATATTGTAGAACAAAGTCTAAACTTTTAGTTGTAGAATGGTAAGGGTTTAAACAACTTCTCACTATTTTGAAATTTATCTCAATATGAGGAGGGGATGAAGAACACCATGTAATACATTTGTCTGGGAAGTTCCAGTGTGTTTTCTTTGGATGGTCATATCTTCCTTTGGAGATGTTTTGTTTAAGCATGTGGTTCCTTATTTTCATTCACATTGAAATTCTTGTTGCAGGGAAGGATTCTTATTAGTATATTCAGACCTGTAGCATCATTTGTAAAATTAGCTAATCTGATCCCCTGATTTTTTTTCTCCATTTTTAAGGTGTTTCATACTTAGACACTTCGTTCATTATATACCTTTAAAATACAGTGATGTGTCTATTCCCGACACAAAACATAATTCACACAAATACCATACAGGAATAAATAATATGAATGAAATCCTCATTTTAATGTAATATATATTGTCATATTTTTCTTTGTCAGAAGACAGATGTTTTAACCAACTGTAGAATATGCCTACATTGCATGCATATGTAGATACTCCATATATATGCACAATATACATAACCACATCTATATGAAACATTGCTTTGCTTCATTTTTAAATTATAGACTAAACAATTAGTATATTTAAAATGTAAATTTGCTGCAAGTGTAAATTATCTACCATGAGGCTCTGAGTGTTCTCATGTCTATTGTCTTCTTTTAAACTAAGATTAGGTCCTTCCCTTTAAAGCAGAGCTTTTTTTTTTTTTTTTTTTTTTTTTTTTTTTTTTAAATGAACTAAAATTGAAAAAAGTGCAATTGTTATTTAAATAGCCTCTTCTTTAATTTTGTCCTTCTGGCAAACAGATTTATATTCATTCCACTTGCTTTCTTTATGTAAATGGCAAATAACATGATTTTGCCCTTCACTGATGGATTTCAAATTGAATTTTAAACATCATTTTCATGAGTCTGACACTTTTTAAAAGTACCTCCTTTATCTTTTTTAAAGCAAATTTAGGTAGACTTTTTTTCTGTCTGTGGTATATTCATGAAACGCTCCTTTTCTAAAGTTTCATCAGAGAACAGTTTTAAGCAACTTAGTATTTAAGCAAAATATTTGAGAACTTTTAAGCAAATATTTGATCATGAAGTCGTCAACTTCCAGTTTGTGTGCTCTCCACAATTAAAACATTCTGTATTGGCCTTCTACACACTCTAGCGGGAAATAAAGCTGTAGCCAGACTTTGTTAAACAAAATCAGTTTGTAAATCCGACTTCAAGTCTGCTGAAGAAGTTTTACATTGTCTATCCTTGGGCACAAAGAATCAAGTGTATCAGTATTTAGTGGTGAGAGCATAGAACTTGCTGGAGAGCGGAGGAAGGGAAAGATTGGGTAAGTTCACAAATCCAGTAAATGTCAGGAGCCTTGAAGCACTCAAGGAAATATTTCAAATATACTCAAGAGAGCACCAAGTTTACAAAGAAAGATGTCTTCCTGTGGGAATCTTTTCCCTTTCTCATGGCTTCCTTACCTATTGAAAAATATTTATTTGAGACACGAAGTGCTGGCAGTTCACTGTTTCTTTTATGATTCCTACTTAGGAGGCTGTGGTGAAGGTTCTGTGCACATCTCCTGATTCTTGCATTTGATGAATATAGCATCTTGGAACATTCCCATGCCTGAAACTTTCATTTAAGGGGATAGTTGAAATGTGTATCACATGATGTAAAGGGGTTCAAATTTTACAAATTTCCTGGGGCCACAAACCTCCTCTTGGCAGTCCTGATGACCTTAAGGTAGTCATACATTTTAAGATAAACTTTCAAAGTATTGGGTGTGTGTTAGTCAGACAACAATCCTTGAACTATGCTTGGAAAATTAAGATAATTATTCTTTTGTTATCTGCTATAGAGGCCCATTAATGCTTTTATTAATTTACAGAATATCCATTGCAAGGCTCTACCTTTGTGATAAGCTTAGTAGTCAGCAGTGGAGTGGTTATAAATATATTACTGGTGAATATCTTACTTTGTATTAGATCTCATGAACTTTACAACAAATCATACTGCAAACCACTGTCTCCAGTCCATAGGTAAAACATTGTAACATTGATTTTTATAAAAAGCACTATTAATCCTGATCATCAGTGTTTTAACAGAACTAGTGCAGAAGGCATCTGTTGGTATTTTTTCATTATACTGATAATTCTTTATTCCAATTATTATGTCATATGACTAATTTCTCTTACATTTCTGTGGTATCCTTCATTGAAGATTAGCCAATATAGTTGGCAGAAAACAATGAATAAGATGATATTAAATGGAACTCTGCATGCCGTGCTGAATTTTCCTTTCTTTGTACAGCATCTGAACCCAACCTGAAGTTACGATCCAGATTAAAGCAGAAAGTTGCTGAAAGACGGAGCAGTCCCCTGTTACGCAGGAAAGATGGCCCAGTGGTTACTGCTCTTAAGAAGCGTCCCCTGGATGTCACAGGTATGTTGGGTAAGCAACTGAAAGCCATGCCTCTTGTCGCATTCTATATAAGGCTCCCATCTTAAAACTTGTTTATATATCTGATTAACTCTTTAGTCAGGATTTCTGTACTCCCTTTAGCACCCTTAACTCTTTAGTCCTTGGACATTCATCAGTGAAGGTATTGTTTCCAAGTCCACAGCCTCTGTTTCACAGCTCTAGTTTTTAAGCTTGTGTTAATCAGATATAGGTGCCAGTGTAGTATTTCAAGATGGTAGAAATTACAGGTTGTTGGAAAATACCTTTGAAATGTTTCATGCTGTATCTCTACTAATTTCATAGATCCAGTTGCTAAGCATAATTCATAACTGTACCACTCAAACAATAAATGCTTTTGATGCCATGTTCTTTATGGGCCTCATGCGGACCTCCATTGTTCTTCATCAAACACTTTAAAATTAGGACTGTCAAGCAATTAAAAAAACACTAGAATACCATTTATTTTTAATATTTTTGGATGTTTACTACATTTCAAATATATTAATTTCAGTTACAACACAGAATACAAAGTATAAAGTGCTTGCTTTATATTTATTTTTTATAACAAATATTTGCACAGTAAACAAAAAAAATATTTTTCAATTCCACTCATACAAGTACTGTAGTGCAATCTCTTTATCATAAAAGTTGAACTTACAAATGTAGAATTATGTACAAAAAACTGCATTCAAAAATAAAACAATTCAACCACCATTCCAGAGGAAGTGCTTCCACGCGGATGATGGGTTCTGCTTGATAACAATCCAGAGCAGTGCGGACCGACGCATGTTCATTTTCATCATCTGAGTCAGATGCCACCAGCAGAAGGTTGATTTTTCTTTTTTGGTGGTTTGGGTTCTGTAGTTTCCGCATCAGAGTGTTGCTCTTTTATGACTTCTAAAAGCATGCTCCACACCTCGTCCCTGTCAGATTTTGGAAGGCACTTCAGATTCTTAAAGCTTGGCTCGAGTGCTGTACCTATTTTTAGAAATCCCACATCAGTACCTTCTTTGCATTTTGTCAGATCTGCTATGAAAGTGTTCTTAAAACCAATATGTGCTGGGTCATCATCCGAGACTGCTATAACATGAAATATATGGCAGAACGCAGGTAAAACAGAGCAGGAGACATACATTTCTCCTCTCAAGGAGTACAGCCACAAATTTAATTGACGCATTTTTTTTTAACGGGCATCATCAGCATGGAAGCATGTCTTCTGGCATGGTGACCGAAACATGAAGGGGCATATGAATGTTTACCATATCTGGCATGTAAATACCTTGCAACGCTGGCTACAAAAGTGCCATGTGAACGCCTGTTCTCACTTTCAGGTGACATTGTAAATAAGAAGTAGGCAGCAGTATCTCCCATCAAAGTAAACAAACGTGTTTGTCTTAGCGATTAGCGGAATAAGAAATAGGACTGAGTGGACTTGTAGGCTCTAAAGTTTTATGCTGTTTTATTTTTGAGTGCAGTTATATAACAAAAAAAAATCTGCATTTGTAAGTTACACTTTCATGATAAAGAAATCGCACTTCAGTACTTTTATGAGGTGAATTGAAAAATACTGTTTGTTTTGCTTATCATTTTTACAGTGCATATATTTGTAATAAAAAATATAAAGTGAGCGCTGTACACTTTGTATTCTGTGTTGTAATTTAAATCAATATTGAAAATGTAGAAAAACATCTAAAATATTTAATACATTTCCATTGGTATTCTATTGCTATAAGTGTGATTAATCATGATTAATTATTTTGAGTTAATCACATGAGTTAACTGCGATTAATGGACAGCCCTACTTTAACTGTAAAAACACGTTATGTGTTGTTTTACCATAGATGATATATACTTATTTCACAACTTCTTGCAAAAAGTAATCCATATTTCTTTTTTGGATAAATTTCATATTAGGAGGTAAACTAGGTAAGACTCGAGATTATCATAAAGTTTAATATTTAGCACCATCTAGAGAGAGCTGTCTGTAAGTACATTTAGACAACCGCTGTTTTTGCTTTTCTCAGCCCTCCCTGGCACTTCAGAGCACAATGTCATAATTTATGCAACTTAAAATTCAGCTCTGCTCTGAAAAGTGACTCTGTAGAAATTGCATCATGTGTTCCATGAGTGTATGTGTGGGTGTGTGATTGCCTTACCAAATGTTCTTGTTTACAAGGCAGGAGATGCTTTTTCTAACCAGCAGCCCTGCAAGCTCCACAACAGAGCTGAGAGGCAAGCTTATTTCTTTCCTTCTCATGTTACTGCCTGTTACAAAGGTTCTGCAGGCTAAGTTAGGGCCTTTGTAACACTTGTGCAACCTCATTGTTTTCACATGGTGCCCTCTGTGACACCTGTGCACACCATCTTTGCTGGGTGTCTACAGATGTAACTGACTGGAACTAAGTTTAATAAAATAGATTCCTGCTTATGCTCTTAGCTGCGTGGGCTCTTGCTGCAGTAATAGGAATGAAAAGCATGAACATTTTATTTTGGTCATTACAGTCAGCGGGTCAGACTCTAGGTAAATACAGAGTACGTGTGTTGAGTTGAAAATGCCATTTTTACAGCCACTTTTCAGAGGAAAATTGTACTTTTAATCCATCGAGAATACTCCTGGATGAAATTAAGGCTTGAATGTATCACAAAGATAAATTGAATGCCACATTTTTCTTTTGTTTAGGTAATACACAGGGAATCCAATAAATCATAGCTCATGACCTGTTAGTTACAGAAGTGCATGTATTTTCTGTCCAACCAAAATGTTCTTTTTACAATGTCTAGGTTTTCATTAAGCGCCACAGGTGCCCATTGTGGAGAAAGTTGAAGGGTAGTAGTGAAACTTCAGGTTAATTGGGTTTTCTTCACTCAAAATACTGCTGCTTAGTGCTCACTTAATTGGACAGAGGAAGACCAACCCTGGCAGCAGGAGGCAAGGCATAAGAAAGAGTAATGAGGCTGTTTTTACACAGAGTCGCCTTTTTCCCCAAAAAATTACGTTCTAAAGGTATGAAGGCCTGCTTAACATACTGCTTTATTCATTAATGTAATGGGGTGCTATAGAGGTCTCACAACCTCAGAAAGTAATTTTATTTCGAACCACAAAGTGATGTTGGGGGAAAAAAAAAGGATTTTCTGCCTCAGTGCTCATATTGCTGAGTGTCTGCACTTCTGTAAGCTGGGGTGATGGTCACATGTCTAATTAAGGAGGAACCACATCCTTGATCAGCATTTTAAAAAGAAGTATTTGGTTAATTTCTTCTCAAGCTCTTCTACAGTACTTTGGAAGAGCTTTTCTCCACGTCCAGTGTCATCAGTGAACTAAATGAGCATGCATCTTGGTAATATCATCGTTCTCATATCTTTGCAGTAGAATAGGAAATGCATTGCTATTTTGGGCAAGTCCATGGATGAAAAGAATTTCCTTTTGCTTGTAGGTTAACTTCATATAGGAAGGAATAGTGCTGAGTACTAACTTTTGCTTACAATGTCAGGAATAAGGATTTGGACAGGGGAAAAAGGTTCTCCCATTTGTTCAGTAAGCATGCTCATACATGTATGCATGCTCAAATAAGTCCTGTTGTTGGCTTCTCACTCTTTACAAGTGTATTGGGAAGCATGACTTGAGAATTCATAGTATTGTTTGGAAGGTATGGAGAAGGTAGATGCTGAAGCTCAGAGACGGTTCCATAGTTTCATGGCTGGGACATGTGGTAGCAATGGATGTCGATTCACTAGAGCCTATAGAGTCACATAGGTAAAATGAATAGTGCTTGGAATCAGATTAGTAGCAGATTTATAGAAAGAAGCTACCTTTGAATATGCGACATGTAATCATTACTAGGTGGACAGTCAATTTTAGATTGTTACTTAATCCTTAAATTTCTCTTGATTATAGAGGACCGTAAAATCTACTTATTTACTCTACTTCTACCATAATATGTGCTGAATTACTGCACTAACCAGGTTAAGGGGGTTTCAGCAATTAAATAACTAAAACAAAAATTGTATCGTGTCCCCAAAGTCATACCAGTTGGCTCCATGTCCACTGAGACATCCCAGTGAAATGTCCCAGATTGCATCAGGCTGTTATATCACAGCTACCAGAAAATTATATTGGGGTCAGCCAAATCCTGTTTTCTCATATTTGGAATGTCTGTCAAAAGATTGCAGTGATTTCTGCTTTCTAAGTAGTCTTGGAAGACTTATATTGCTATTGGTAAATGTTGGTAAACATTGATTTCACTGTGCAACCACAAACTGACAAAAAAATATTTCCAGTGCTGACAGTCAAAATTTACAGATAGGCAAAGTAAGAAAAATGCTGCTGGAGAACTTATTAGAGTTTGGTTTTAAGGATATTAAAATTGTCAAACTATACTAATTAAACAGTTATAAAGCTTTAACTTTTCGAATCTCAATTGCTGCTCTCATTTAATTATAGTCTACTTCCTTTCCCTCTGTCCAGATAATTACCTGTGAAAATTTACATGGATAAAAACGCTTAAAAATGACATCTATATCATGTGTCAAAATTATTTTTAAAAAATGGAATTCTGCCAAGCATACTTCTGAGATAATAAAAAGAGAAACACTGAAAACTGTGCTATATGCAAAATAAGAGAGGCTCCTATGGGCCAACTCCATGCTCCAGAAGAATTTCTGGTAGCCGTGAAATCAGTTAATCTGCAATGCTGCACTGGAGCTGGGAAATGCAGCTTTCTAGTCTGTTAAAAATGTTTTGGGTTCAGTCGGATGTCTCACTTACCCTGGTTAGTGGGGTGTTAAGAACATAGCGGTAACATACGTGAAGTTGTGGCATTTTGTTGTTCATATAATAAGGGTGTATAGCAATAGAATTATAAAGTGAAGTTTTACTTTAAGTACAAAATCCTCGTGGTTGTGTTTTGATAAGTTGTGCACGCTCCACACTGGACCAGTGCAGGGAGGGGTCAATGGACTGCCCTGGAGACAGTGACTTGTATCTGTCCTATCTTGCCATGCCTGTCAGAAGTAACAAGTTGTGGGTAATTAGGAAGGAGTAATCATATAAAGTGGGTGAGGAAGGTGTCAAAGGCAGTTGCCCTGACCAAGGGAACACCCATCCCTAGAGGCTTATAGTGCTAGACGTGTAGGCCTGACACAAGCTCTGCAAGTGAGACAGTGGAAAGGGAAAGCTCAATCAGTACTTAGTGAGTGGCCAAAACAGACTAGGATTCCCTAGGGACAAACTCTGTGTGGGTTTTTATTACCTCTGAGAGACTTTGACCACTATCTACATGGAGGACTTTCAGTGTAATATCTGGGAACTTTGCACGTTTTCATGAAGATAGAGCAGGGGTCAGCAACCTTTCAGAAGTGCTGGGCCGAGTCTTCATTTATTCACTCTGATTTAAGGTTTTGTGTGCCAGTGATACATTTGAATGTTTTTAGAATGTCTCTTTCTAGAAGTCTATAATATATATCTAAACTATTGTTGTATGTGAAGTAAATAAGGTTTTTAAAATGTTTAAGAAGCTTCATTTAAAATTAAATTAAAATGCAGAGCCCCCCAGACCCGTGGCCAGGACCCCAGCAATGTGAGTGCCACTGAAAATCAGCTCGCTTGCCACCTTCGGCACGTGTGCCATAGGTTGCCTACCCCTGAGATGGAGAGTTGGCCAGTTAAGTGCTGCAGGACAATAAGTGTAAAGAGACTGATGTCTGGAGATACTCAAAACAACTCTTATGAGGTTGCCTTTTATTTTCTCAATTATCCTCCCATTTTTCTGTCCTGATATGAAGGCAGCACATGGAGACATCTACCAGTAATTCAGGGGCAAATAAATGTATACTTGAAAGTCAGACTTCATCCTCTGTGTTCATTGCTTCCTCACTTGGAAGCGTGGAGACCTGCTCACACTCTTCTGATTCCAGTCCTTTCCTAGTGCTTCCATGTTGGGAATCGAAAGAAACTAGTACTTGGATTGGAGACTTCTAAGGAAAACACAGGTGCTGTGGGAAGTGTATTAATTATCTAATTAGTACTGTTTCCTCTAATTCAATATTGGACCAGGGCTCCAGATTGGTGTTAGGGTCCTGTGTGCTACTGAAGCTACAATTCTGTAGATGGCAACACCTCAGAGAAATAACTGTTTCTCATAGAATGCTGAGGACACTGTCAGCTCTTAACAAATAACCCCTTACTTTCAATGGGGCACTTTTTGTAAAAGTAAATGTTAGTGCTGGTGTGAAATACCTTCATTACTGACCCTTGACAGCTATCTTTCCATTTAAAACGTGAATAAATTCAGATATACAAGAAGAGTGCATGGGAAAATGTCAAAGCTCAGAAAGTTACCTAATTGTGCAAGACTGAGAGCATGATTAAGATAAAAGGCTAAAGTGGATTGGAGGAGGCACTTCATAAAACTGTAGTAGAACAGTTTGACATAGACTGACTTGGCTTGCTCATGCTTTCTAAATTGTTTATTGTGTGTTTAATCATATTTAAAGTTCCAGACACAATATACAAAAAAAGGTTGCAGAGAAAAGATGTAAGTAAGTAAATATTTGGACCCGCTGTTTGAAAGTACATCTTTGTTGATATATTCTCAATATAGAAATGTTTTATTACATCTTCAGGGTTTTTGTTTTCCCTGATCGATCTCTCCCAATAGCATTGCAGAGATCGTTTATACTGTTTCTAATAGTTGTTTTTGAATGTGTTTTAGACTCTGCATGCAACAGTGCTCCTGGATCTGGTCCCAGTTCTCCAAACAACAGCTCTAATAACATAAGTGCTGAGAATGGAATTACAGGATCAGTCACAAGTATTCAAGCAGAGGTACAGAACTGCTCTTTACCTTGGGCTTAACACTTCTGCTTCCAATGAACTTGTGGAAGCTTTTAAATATGCAGGGAAAGCTGAACCTTGATTAGGATGGCTACTCTCCTAACCAGTGAAGATTTGAATGTGTTGTGTACGTAACATGCTTGGTCTGAGTTTGCTCCTAAATATCTGTGCTTGGGGTAACTGGCAGTAGCCATAATAAGGATTGATAAATTTAAAAAAAGGAAAGGAATGTTGGGGGCAAATCTTGAAGAGGGTTCCGTTCTCAAATATAGGTTACCAACTCTCTTGAGTATTTTAAGATGTTAGATATTTATTTTCATACTTTATAATGTGGGATAACTTCACTTTATACAGGGGATTAATACAAGCATTGTTCAATTACAGGGATGGAGGAATATATTATTACCTGGTTTAAGTTCCTTCTCCCCTGCTCAGTACTCAAAGGCTTCCTGTAGTGTGTTGACATTTGCCACCAAATGTTAGCATCCTCTCACCTTTATGCACTTTAAATCTTAGCTTTTGTTAATCAGTTATGGAAACAAAAACAAAGGTTATTATTAATAAATACTGCCATAAACTGCAGGGTGTTTGCACCATCCTCTTAAACATCTGGTGTTGGCCACTGCCAGGGACAGGATGCTAGACTAGAGTTGGGTCTGATCTAGTCTGGCAATTCCTGTGTTCCTGTTACTGAATCTGAAAATACGTGACCCACTCTGTCATTTTGTAACCTTCACATTTGGAAAGACGGTGTGTAATTATCCAGACCCTGCTGCTGTATTTCGCATTGCAGGCTTTGCATTTGCTGTTTCCTTTGAATATTATACATGCATTTACATCTATAAACTTTCCTGACAAAGAAGAATTTTGGTTTAATCTCGCTGTCCTCCAACTTGTAATTTTGGAGAGTGGAAAGGTGCTTTTTGAAGCAAAAGTCCAGGCTATTTGAGCTTTCTAGGTTTTTACAGATTTTGGCTCAATTAGAGTTTCTAATACTGCATAACACATAATTTTAAAAACCTTCAATCAAAATATATTATGGACCTCATAACACAAAGTCACTATGCAATGCAGTATTGGTCACTTCGCCTGACACAATACACCATGGCTGTTCTAAAGAGAGTGGCTGAGACTCTAGTTTGGGCTTTATAAAAGGAACAATAGTTCTATTTCATGTATTTAGTAGGACTCAGGCAGTATGGGGGAGGGTAATTATAGCCTCCCCCGTAACAACAGCTTTACTTAGGGTAAGGTTACCATATTTCAGCAAGCAAAAAAGAGGACGGGAGGAGCCCCGCCCTAGCCCCGCCCCTGCCCCTCCCACTTCCCGCCCCCCTTAGAACCCCAACCCTCCCCCCGTTCCTTGTCCCCTGACTGCCCCCTCCTGGGACCCCTGCCCCTAACTGCCCCTCAGGACTCCACCCCCTACCTAAGCCTCCCTGCCTCTTGTCCCCTGACTGCCCCAACCCTTATCCACACCCCCACCCCCAGACAGACCCCTGGGACTCCCACGCCCCATCCAACCACTCTCCACCCCCTGATAGCCCCCCCCAGAACTCCCAACCCATCTAAACCCCTCTGCACCCTGTCCCCTGACTGCTCCGATCCCTCTCCCCACCCCTGCCCCCTGACAGCTCCCCCCCCCCACCTCCCAGCCCCCTCCCCCCCGCTCCTTGTCCCCTGACTGCCCCCCTCCTGGGACCCCTGCTCCTAAC